>NC_061512.1:161560400-161585558 GCF_022539505.1 Lolium rigidum
TTTCTGCACAAAAACGAGACACCGAGCAGTTCTGTCGAAAACAGCGTTAGTCCGTGTTAGTTGTATCCAAAATACACAAATTAGAGGCAAAACAATAGCAAAAGTGTTCGGGAAAGTAGATACGTTTTGGACGTATCATTCACTAGAGGTGTCTCTCCCATAAGATAAAAGCATGTTGGGTGAACAAATTACAGTCGGGCAATTGACAAATAGAGAAAGGCATAACAATGCATATACATGTCATGATAAGTACAAGTGAGATTTAATTGGGCATTACGACAAAGTACATAGACCGCCATCCAACCGCATCTATGCCTAAAAAGTCCACCTTCAGGTTATCATCCGAACCCCTTCCAGTATTAAGTTGCAAAGCAACAGACAATTGCATTAAGTATGGTGCGTAATGTAATCAACAACTACATCCTTAGACATAGCATCAATGTTTTATCCCTAGTGGCAACAGCACTCCACAACCTTAGAACTTTCTGTCACTGTCCTAGATATCAATGGAGGCATGAACCCACTATCGAGCATAAATACTCCCTCTTGGAGTTAAGAGCAAAAACTTGGCCAGAGCCTCTACTAATAACGGAGAGCATGCAAGATCATAAACAACACATAGGTAATAACTTGATAATTAACATAACATGGTATTCTCTATCCATCGGATCCCGACAAACACAACATATAGTATTACGGATAGATGATCTTGATCATGTTAGGCAGCTCACAAGATCCAACAATGAAGCACAATGAGGAGAAGACAACCATCTAGCTACCGCTATGGACCCATAGTCCAGGGGTGAACTACTCACTCATCACTCCGGGAGGCGACCATGGCGGTGAAGAGTCCTCCGGGAGATGAATCCCCTCTCCGGCAGGGTGCCGGAGGAGATCTCCGTAATCCCCCGAGATGGGATTGGCGGCGGCGGCGTCTCGGTAAGGTTTTCCGTATCGTGGTTCTCGGCATCGGGGTTTTCGCGACGGAGGCTTTAAGTAGGCGGAAGGGCAACGTGGGGGCCACACGAGGGCCCCACACCATAGGTCGGCGCGGCCAGGGCCTGGGCCGCGCCGCCCTATTGTGGCGGCCCCTCGTGGCCCCACTTCGACTCCTCTTCGGTCTTCTGGAAGCTTCGTGGCAAAATAGGACCCTTGGCGTTGATTTCGTCCAATTCCGAGAATATTTCGTTACTAGGATTTCTGAAACCAAAAACAGCAGAAAACAGCAACTGGCTCTTCGGCATCTTGTTAATAGGTTAGTTCCAGAAAATGTACGAATATGACATAAAGTGTGCATAAAACATGTATGTATCATCAATAATATGGCATGGAACATAAGACATTATCGATACGTCGGAGACGTATCAACCCCTGGTAGGTCAAGACCATGGAAAATATGCCAAGATAATATACTTATAAACCGAAGTAAAAGATAATTCGGACTATGAAAGTTCGGGTTAGGTGTTTACTGATTGATACAATACGGTACACCGGGAGGGGCATACCGGAGCAAGGGCAACCGGCTATATTTAAGCCAGAGACTTTCTCAATGAACCAACCTCTGGGAGGATAGAAGGACAACAATCCGGTTAACTCTAGGTAGGTCCACATGGGTCCAACATAGCCTTGGCGGCGGTATGTCGGCACCCTGGTCAAAGATTCCCTCTGGAGCCAAAGGACCCGGAGGACGTAAGCGGTTCAACTTTAAGCAAAGCCCTGGAGCCAAAGCAGAAGGTGACGAACCAAGCGTCCGTAGGCCGGCCGAGGAGGGTCACCAGACAAGCGATGCAGAGGAGAACGTAAGCGTCTGAGACAAAGAAGCTTTATAAAGTAGGCTTAGGTAGGAGCATATTCCCTTAGGGTTCCTTCCCTCGTAAGCCTCCTCTCCCCTATATAAGTAGAGGAGGGGCCCTTCTGCGGGACGGACGGTCGATCGAATACATAGAGAGAGCTCTGGTTTGCTAGTTTACCGTACACTTCATCTTCAACCTCTGGCCGTAGGCTAAGTTCAAACCTTGTAGCTCCCTGTTGAGATCAGATATATTAAGCATGATGGAGTAGATCTTCTTGTTCGTGCTTCTCTCCTTAATCCTCCCCTCCTTCGGATCCTCTTGCGTACATTAGGCCCCAAGATAAGCCTACACATTGCATCTGTTGTATCACCACGACGACAGTTGGCGCCCACCATGGGGCCAGCAGCTGCGCATACTGGGGTTCATATCCAGATGGGTTTCCTCACCGCCTCCGGCGAGCGCGTGGTGTGTGGCCTCGTGCAGCGCCTCGGCTCGCTGGACTTCGTCAACAACAACACCGGCTGCTTCGCCAATGGCAGGTGTGATGTCTACGGGTGCTTCTATTCTTGTAGGCAGTGTTGGGCCTCCAAGAGCAGAGGTTTGTAGAACATCAGCAAGTTTCCCTTAAGTGGATCACCCAAGGTTTATCGAACTCAGGGAGGAAGAGGTCAAAGATATCCCTCTCAAGCAACCCTGTAATCACGATACAAGAAGTCTCTTGTGTCCCCAACACACCTAATACACTTGTCAGATGTATAGGTGCACTAGTTCGGCGAAGAGATGGTGAAATACAAGTGGTATGAATGAATATGAGCAGTAGTAACGCGCCGTGAAAAGTGCTTGCTGGCGTGCAGTTGATGGTACTAATATTGCAGGAAGTAAAGATGCAGCAAAACAGTAAACAAGCGATGATTGCAGTATTTGGAAACAAGGCCTAGGGATCATACTTTCACTAGTGGACACTCTCAGCATTGATCACATAAATAAATAAGTTCTCTTCCTTTGTGCTACATATACTCTTGTTTGATAATGAACACCATTCGTTGTGTAGGGCTACAAGAGCACCTCAATGCCGGAGTTAACAAGCTCCACAATATTCGGCATTCATATTTAAGTAACCTTTAGAGCATAATAGATCTTTGCAATTTAAACCGAGTACTAACATAGCATGCACACTGTCACCATCACACTATGAAGGGGGAATAAATCACATCAATACTATCATAATAATAATTAACTCCATAACCTACAAGAGATTATGATCATAGCCTACTTCAAGTACTACACGATGCACACACTGTCACCATTACACCGTGAAGGAGGAATAGACTACTTTAATAACATCACAAGAGTAGCACATAGACTAATAGTGATACAAGGCTCATATGAATCTCAATCATGTAAGGCAGCTCATGAGATCATTGTATTGAAGTACATAGGAGAGAGATTAACCACGTAGCTACCGGTACAGCCCTTAGCCTCGAGGGAGAACTACTCCCTCCTCATGGGAGACAGCAGCGGTGATGAAGATGGCGGTGGTGTCGATGGAGAAGCCTTCCGGGGCACTTCCCCGTCCCGGCGGCGTGCCGGAACAGAGACTCCTGTCCCCCAGATCTTGGCTTCGCGATGGCGGCGGCTCTGGAAGGTTTCTCGTACCGTGGCTTTTTCGTATCGAGGTTTTAGGTCAGGGACCTTTAAATTGGCGAAGAGACGGAGTCGGAGGGCTGACGAGGCGGTGACACAATAGGGGGGCGCGCCCAGGGTCCAGGCCGCGCCGCCCTAGCATCTGGTGGCCCTGTGGCCCCCCTCTGGTGACTCTCGGGTGTTCTGGAAGCTTCGTGGAAAAATAGGATGCTGGGCATTGATTTCGTCCGATTCCGAGAATATTTCCTTACTAGGATTTCTGAAACCAAAAACAGCAGAAAACAGGAACTGGCACTTCGGCATCTCGTCAATAGGTTAGTTCCGAAAAACGCATAATAATGACATATAATGTGTATAAAACATGTGAGCATCATAAATAAAGTAGCATGTAACATAAGAAATTATAGATACGTTTGAGACGTATCAAGCATCCCCAAGCTTAGTTCCTACTCGCCCTCGAGTAGGTAAACGATAACAAAAATAATTTCTTAAGTGACATGCTATCATAATCTTGATCAATACAATTGTAAGCATATGAGATGAATGCAGCGATTCGAAGCAATGATGAAGATAATGAGTAAACAAATGAATCATATAGCAAAGACTTTTCATGAATAATACTTTCAAGACAAGCATCAATAAGACTTGCATAAGAGTTACTCATAAAGCAATAGATTCTTAGTAGAAAGCTTTGAAACAACACAAAGGAAGATATAAGTTTCAGCGGTTGCTTTCAACTTCAACATGTTTATCTCATGGATAGTTGTCAACATAAAGCAATATAACAAGTGCAATAGGTAAACATGTAAGAATCAATGCACACAGTTGACACAAGTGTTTGCTTCTAAGATAGAAAGAAGTAGGTAAACTGACTCAACAATAAAGTAAAAGAATGGCCCTTCGCAGAGGGAAGCAGGGATTAAATCATGTGCTAGAGCTTTTTAAGTTTTGAAATCATATAGAGAGCATAAAAGTAAAGTTTTGAGAGGTGTTTGTTGTTGTCAACGAATGGTAATGGGTACTCTAACTACCTTATCAACCAGGCTTTCAAGAGCGGCTCCCATGAAGGACGTTATCTCTACCAGCAAGGTAGATCATCCCTCTTCTCTTTTGTTTACACAGGTATTTTAGTTTCATTATTGATGACACTCCTCCCAACCTTTTGCTTACACAAGCCATGGCTAACCGAATCCTCGGGTGCCTTCCAACATTCACATACCATGAAGGAGTGTCTATTTGCAAAATTAAGTTGCTTACTGATGATTCAGGGGAAAACATGTGAAGAGAATTATTAATGCAAGTTAATTAATTGGGGCTGGGAACCCCATTGCCAGCTCTTTTTGCAAAATTATTGGATAAGCGGATGAAGCCACTAGTCCATTGTGAAAGTCTGTCAAAAGTAAATGACAAGATCGAAAGATAAAACACCACATACTTCCTCATGAGCTATAAAACATTGACACAAATAAGAGATAATAGCTTTTGAATTGTTTAAAGGTAGCACATGAAGTATTTGCTTGGAATGGCAGAGAAATACCATGTGGTAGGTAGGTATGGTGGACACAAATGGCATGGATTTGGCTCAAGGATTTGGATGCACGAGAAGAATTCCTCTCAATACAAGGCTAGGCTAGCAAGGTTGTTTGAAGAAAACTCAAGTACAAAACGGTGCAGCAAGACTCACATATGAACATATTGTAAGCATTATAAGACTTTACATCGTCTTCCTTGTTGTTCAAACACCTTAACCAGAAAATATCTAGACTCTAGAGAACAATCATGCAAACCAAATTTTAACAAGCTCTATGGTAGTTCTTCATTAATAGGTGCAAGGTACATGATTGAAGAGCTTAAACATGATCTATATGAGCACAACAATTGCCAAGTATCACATTATTCAAGACATTATACCAATTACCACATGCAGCATTTTCTGTTTCCAACCATATAACAATTAACAAAGCAGTTTCAACCTTCGCCATGAACATTAAAAGATAGAACTAAGAACACATGTGTTCATATGCAACAGCGGAGCGTGTCTCTCTCCCACACAAGCATGTATTTATTCAGAGAATGAAAATAACAAAACGAAAATAAAAGCACACAGACGCTCCAAGTAAAGTACATAAGATGTGACTGAATAAAAATATAGTTTCAAGAGAAGGAACCTGATAAGTTGTCGATGAAGAAGGGGATGCCCTGGGCATCCCCAAGCTTAGACGCTTGGGTCTTCTTAAAATACGCAGGGATGAACCACGGGGGCATCCCCAAGCTTAGACTTTTCACTCTTCTTGATCATAGTATATCATCCTCCTCTCTTGACCCTTGAAAACTTCCTCCACACCAAACTTAAAACAAACTCATTAGAGGGTTAGTGCATAATCAAAAATCCACATGTTCAGAGGTGACACAATCATTTTTAACACTTCTGGATATTGCACAAAGCTACTGGAAGTTAATGGAACAAAGAAATCCATCCAACACAGCAAAACATGCAATGCGAAATAAAAGGCAGAATCTGTCAGAACAGAACAATACGTAAAGACGGATTTTATTGAGGCACCATACTTGCCCAAATGAAAATGCCCAAATTGAATGAAAGTTGCGTACATATCTGCGGATCACGCACGTAAATTGGCAGATTTTTCTGAGCTAGCTACAAAGAGTCAGGTCGAAATTCGTGACAGCAAGAAATCTGTTTCTGCGCAGTAATCCAAATCTAGTATTGGCTTTACTATCAAAGACTTTACTTGGCACAACAATGCAATAAAATAAAGATAAGGAGAGGTTGCTACAGTAGTAACAACTTCCAAGACTCAAATATAAAACAAAATTGCTGTAGTAAAATAAACACATGGGTTATCTCCCAAGAAGTTCTTTTTTATAGCCATTAAGATGGGCTCAGCAGTTTTAATGATGCTCACATGAAAAATAGAGTATGAAGCAAAAGAGAGCATCAAGAAGCAAATTCAAAACAAATTTAAGCCTAACATGCTTCCTATGCATAGGAATCTTGTAAATAAACAAATTCATGAAGCATGATGCAACAAGCATAGAAGGATAAAACAAGTGTAACTTCAAAAATTTCAGCATATAGAGAGCTGTTTTAGTAACATGAAAACTTCTACAACCATATTTTCCTCTCTCATAATAATTTCCAGTGGCATCATGAACAAATTCAACAATATAACTATTACATAAAGCATTCTTATCATGAGTCTCATGCATAAAATAATTACTACTCCCAACATAAGCATAGTCATTCTTATTAATTGTAGTGGGAGCAAATTCAACAAAGTAGCTATCATTATTATTCTCATCAAGTGTAGGAGGCATAGTATTATCATCATAAATATTACTCTCCATAGTAGGTGGCACCAAAAGACCACTATCATTATAATCATCATAAATAGGAGGCAAAGTATCATCAAAGAAAATTTTCTCCTCAATGCTTGGGGGACTAAAAATATCATGCTCATCAAAACCAGCTTCCCCAAGCTTAGAATTTTCCATATCATTAGCAACAATGGTGTTCAAAGCGTTCATACTAATATCATTGCTACTAGTATGCAAATAAGGTTCCATAGGTTTTTTAATTCTCTCTTCAAACACATCATATCCTAATTCAAGATAAAGTTCATAAAGATCTCTCATATTTTTGTTGTTTTCCATTATGCCTTACTAGTGTAAACAAGAAACAAAAAGATGCAATTGCAGGATCTAAAGGAAATAGCTTCGAGCACACACACAACGGCGCCAGAAAAGTACTTTACCTGGGACCGGAGTATGAGTGCCTTTTACCTTTCCTCCCCAGCAACGGCGCCAGAAAAGTACTTGATGTCTACGGGTGCTTCTATTCTTGTAGACAGTGTTGGGCCTCCAAGAGCAGAGGTTTGTAGAACAGCAACAAGTATTCCTTAAGTGGATCACCCAAGGTTTATCGAACTCAGGGAGGAAGAGGTCAAAGATATCCCTCTCAAGCAACCCTGCAATCACGATACAAGAAGTCTCTTGTGTCCCCAACACACCTAATACACTTGTCAGATGTATAGGTGCACTAGTTCGGCGAAGAGATGGTGAAATACAAGTGGTATGAATGAATATGAGCAGTAGTAACGGCGCCAGAAAAGTGCTTGCTGGCGTGCGATTGATGGTAGTAATATTGCAGGAAGTAAAGATGCAGTAAAACAAGTAAACAAGCGATGATTACGGTATTTGAAAACAAGGCCTAGGGATCATACTTTCACTAGTGGACACTCTCGACATTGATCACATAAATAAATAAGTTCTCTTCCTTTGTGCTACATATACTCTTGTTTGATAATGAACACCATTCGTTGTGTAGGGCTACAAGAGCACCTCAATGCCGGAGTTAACAAGCTCCACAACATTCGGCATTCATATTTAAGTAACCTTTAGAGCATAATAGATCTTTGCAATTTAAACCGAGTACTAACATAGCATGCACACTGTCACCATCACACTATGAAGGGGGAATAAATCACATCAATACTATCATAGTAATAATTAACTCCATAACCTACAAGAGATTATGATCATAGCCTACTCCAAGTACTAAACGATGCACACACTGTCACCATTACACCGTGAAGGAGGAATAGACTACTTTAATAACATCACAAGAGTAGCACATAGACTAATAGTGATACAAGGCTCATATGAATCTCAATCATGTAAGGTAGCTCATGAGATCATTGTATTGAAGTACATAGGAGAGAGATTAACCACATAGCTACCGGTACAACCCTTAGCCTCGAGGGAGAACTACTCCCTCCTCATGGGAGACAGCAGCAGTGATGAAGATGGCGGTGGTGTCGATGGAGAAGCCTTCCGGGGGCACTTCCCCGTCCCGGCGGCGTGCCGGAACAGAGACTCCTGTCCCCCGGATCTTGGCTTCGCGATGGCGGCGGCTCTGGAAGGTTTCTCGTACCGTGGCTTTTTCGTATCGAGGTTTTAGGTCAGGGACCTTTAAATAGGCGAAGAGGCGGAGTCGGAGGGCTGACGAGGCGGTGACACAATAGGGGGGCGCGCCCAGGGTCCAGGCCGCGCCGCCCTAGCATCTGGTGGCCCTGTGGCCCCCCTCTGGTGACTCTCGGGTGTTCTGGAAGCTTCGTGGAAAAATAGGATGCTGGGCATTGATTTCGTCCGATTCCGAGAATATTTCCTTACTAGGATTTCTGAAACCAAAAACAGCAGAAAACAGGAACTGGCACTTCGGCATCTCGTCAATAGGTTAGTTCCGGAAAACGCATAATTAAGTAACAGTAAAATGGAAACACTAGGACCCTTCCTCAACGATTCAACGCTCTCAGCTGTCGGATCGTGGTCTTGAACGTCCCAGATAATTCACCTGGCAGGCTGAACGTCGCTGCTTTGTTTTGATTGTATCCAGGCAGCGTCACGGCCCTTCCAACGTAGCTGGGCCGCTGCTCCGGAAACTGATTTGGACGCTTTGGAGTTAGCTGGGCCAAAACCACAAGAATCGTGCAGTATATTTGTAATGGGCCTATATTGTTTGGTTAGCCCAGTACCCGCTGGTCAACTTTCCTTGCAGTGTTGTTAATTCTTCTTTTTTGCGAATGAAGTGTTATTGTTAATTAAGGAGAGCAGAGCGGTCACAGAGGAAGGCCCGCGGCGCCGTCACCATTATCATGCGATTAAGTGCAGCGTTACTGATACTTCATATATGTTGATTCTCCCTATTTAATCTCATTCCGTTTCTTCAAAACTGCAGAGGTGCTAACCCCTGCTATTTTGTTGTTGTAGATTATACAGGAATCATGGAGGTGGCGACGACGGGCGATGAGGAGGAGGCGGCTCCGGCGGCGCCGTCGTCAACAGGCGTCTGCAGGTCTGATGCAACTGGACAGAGTGGTGTCGCCTGGTACAAAAGGAGGAGTCGGAAGAGACCGCCGGCCTAGAAACTTCGAAGGCGTATGAGTCCAGATCGAATCATGTTCACCTAGATCAGTTAAGTTACCCTAACGTTTCGCCTTTATCTCTGTAACTTTGCTCTGTCTGGTGCACGGTAGGAGGGTCATGGCGAGGATCCGGGATGAAGCCCTGCTTCAGGAGGGAAATGAAGTTCTGCTGATGGTACATGTTTGTTCTTCTTTCTTTTTATCATCTTTCTTTACCCCTTCCGTTTCGCCTTCGCCGCCCTCCCCGGCTCCCATTGTTCGTCAGAATGTTCCTCCTCTAAAATTTCATGGACGTCAAGGTAGCCACGTGACTAGCTGTTGTTTGTTTCAGGGATTGACGTACTTGTTCCTTTGGGATTTTATTCAGGGACTGCTCACAGAAACTTATTGACCTTCATTTGCTACCATGGCTGCTGACAGGTACACTCATTTATGCAATTTTTTACTTCTTACTGGTCCATTGGTATTGTTTTCTTAAAATTCTTCTCTACTGTCCACCAGCTGTTCAATCTTTTTTATCCCAGACAATTATATAGAAGGGGAATAATCTGGAGGTTTGAGGCGAGAGGATGCATCCCCCGGAGAATGGAGATGCATGAGGAAGCATTGATACAATGGGAGGCAACACTTTAACAAAGAACAGGTAAGGGAGCACAGATCAAAGTCCATTCCATTTATAAAATTGTATATGTTCCTCTTCTTCTTTGGGTTCTGATTGTTTTGAGAAAAGGTCCTGGTCGATGATCTTCTTTAGTGTGCAATTTTTATTCGTAGAAGCATCTACTGTTTTTTTGTTTGAGTATGTCGAACTTATTTGTGGCTTATTGATGGGTCACCTTCTACAGTGAGATGAGTGATGGGAGGAGGATCAGCGAGAGGGTGAAGTTTATGGATTATCGGACGCGTGCCCCCATTGAAAACAATTTATGTACTGTGTCAACTGTAAGAGTGCTCACATAAATACTTTACGTGCTGATACTTTCTGTGCTGGTTCCCTTCTGTTAGAAAAAAAACATGGTTGGTTGTACTGTTTGAGTGAAAAATTTCTGAAACCTTGTATACCTGTATAAACCTTATTATAACTTCCTATGACTTCTCCACTACTTTTCTGAAATACTACGTGCTAAAGTTAGGCTGTTGTGGTTAGGAATGGCAACGGGTCTGCCCCCGCGCGGGGATTGCCTTTTCTTCCCCGTCCCCGCATTTGTGAAATTTCCCCATCCCCATCCCCATTCCCCACCTTGGGGACTATTTTTCCCGTCCCCATCACCCACCGGGTATAGCAGACCCACGGGTTCCCCACCCCCATCACAAACAGTAGATAAATCATGAAAATATCTAAGAAATTCAAGCTCAAAAATAACTTAATACGTGCAGACTGCAGAGTCACACAACCACACACTGACACACATAAGACATAATGAGTACTTATGTTTGACTCACATAGTTCACACGATGACACCACCGAATCACGTGATTACCAGAAGGTAAGCAAACATTAGTGACGTGCGTAAATACGTGTTAGCTGAAATTAAGCAGGACAAGCTAAATTTGTGGGATATTACCGATACGTGCGGGGCTCCGGCGGGGTTCGGGTATGGGGACTGCTAGAACGCCCCCCGCCCCGCTTTCCCCATCGGGGAGCATGTCTTGCCGTTAATACCCCATGGGGATAAATTAGATACCACACCCGGCCCCTAATAGAGGAAAACCCCGTCGGGTTTCGGGTAAACGGTCCCCGTTGCCATCCCTAGTTGTGGTGGCGCTGGCACTGAAATGAAGTGTGTGTCTTCTGAATAAATTGTGTTGTCGTATTTCCTTCATGATATATTATAATTTGGTGATACGGCTTCTTTCCAAATTACATGTCGCTGAACATGTAGAAATTGTGGCATGTGGAAAGGTAGGGTCATTGGCATCAAGGCTGAACATTGGATACTGCCATCACCCTCCATTGTCTTGCTTGTTGATACATTACATTTAAGAAAGTCTTGCATGGCAGCATAGTTTTCAACTGTTCTCAGAACTGCAGATTCTTAGTTATTTTAGAGATGAATTTCTTCTTGCCATAATAAAGTTCATATGCTATACATCTTTCCATATTAAGATTTATACATGACTCACAAAGTTTGTCCGATTTTGGAGCTCTTCAAAGATTCCCAAGGAACCCAAAATTCAAGGAACATTGCTTGGATAATTTTGAGAATACCCTTTATTTATACTTTCTCCCTGAAGATTTACTGCTCTTCAAAGATTCTCAAGGAACCCAAAATTGAAGGAACATTGCTTGGATAATTTTGAGAATACCCTTTATTTATACTTTCTCTGGAGATTTACTGTTAGCTTGGTTCGTGTGCTGTGTGTGGTCAGCTGGACTTGCTTCCAAGACTCTCTTCAAGCAGTCTTGAAATCACATTTGAAGCATACAGAAAGGTTATGAACAAACTTACAGTTCCAGGAGCTGCTATGCGATCACGGTTGGTGAGAAAATTATACCGTCCCTCTGCTTGTATTGGAGCGGCTTATCAATGATCAACTTTGTATAGATATATTTATACTATACATATTTCAAATTTTCATCATTGCATGCTTTAAGCCTGTCATATTTTAAACTTTCCCTAATTATTCTGGATGTCATGGCACTAAAAAATTCTGTCAGCTCATCCCTGAATATCTAAAGTTGCAATTTGTGAAATCATATGTGTACATATTACACAATCCTATAGCTAAAACTAAACTCCAAACAATAGTTCAACACTCGTTCATTCATTTAGTTCAGATATTCTAAATATTTATAGTTTTTTTCAACAAGATAGGACGGGCGCAGCAACGCGCGCTTTTATGTTCTAGTAATGACATATAATGTGTATAAAACACGTGAGTATCATCAATAAAGTAGCATGAAACATAAGAAATCTATCTATCTATCTATCTATCTATCTATCTATCTATCTATCTATCTATCTATCTATCTATTATCTATTATATAATTAAAACAACAAACAAACAACGGTCTAGATTTAGCACCAATCCACAAACGGTTCAGATTGGGAGAGAAAATTAGCCCTAGAGGCAAACGATTCCATCGTACTCCATCTGGATCGGCGCGCCGCCGGTCTCCTCTTCGTCTACATGCAGAAGGAAAGCACGAAGATTGGATCTCCCGTAGGAGAAGCATCAATGCTAGCTGTGGATGATCGATGTGGCGGGGCATGCTCTACTCATCATGCAAAACAACCTCCTCCGGAAAAGCTGCCTCTAAATGGATCAATCAAACCTGCCCTGTGCTTGAGTCACGCCTTCTACGAGCATGCTCCGACGGCAAGAAAGCTGCCGCCGCCGGCCTGCCGCCATGTTGTGTATTCACCCGAATGAGTGTATTGCCCTGAACACCTTACTGAGCGCCATGAACACCAGCAACATAGATCTGTATGATCGTCAGCACGGCCATCAATATACGATTCAAGTTGGAATCCACTTGCAGCACTTGAATTCATCCCCGTTCAGATAATATGTGCTCAGAAACAACTACCAAAGATGCAATGGAGTCGGCGGCCGCTATCACTGGACTGGCGGTGCTCTCTTCCGGCGGCGCGCGGGGCATGACCGAAGTCTGCATCAGAACCTGATCGGTAAGACAATTCATCTACTCTTTAGCCCATGCTACTCTTTAGCCCATGCGTATGTCTACTAGATTGAAGCTGCTCTATACGGTGTGGATACATGAGCTAAGGAATTCATCCAGTAAACAGATTATATTAATCGGTAAGCTAACTCGCACACTGTTGTAATTGCTCTGATCGATTGCAAAAGCCAACATGCATGAGCATGCATGCTTCTGCCTAGGATCTGCCGACTAAGAAGCATAGCACACTTCACATCTTAATCAGCTATCCATGCATACGTATGTAGAAACGTCTCTACTTTTGAATTTTGCTACTTCTGAATTGTTCACATCTTAATCAGCTATCCAATCAAACCTCTACTCTCAAGGAAACGACCTGGTGCACGTATTGCTGCTAAAACGCAGAGTTAGATTCAGTAAGTTTTTATACCTAGCTGATTTTTTTGCCTATTTCTAACTAAGCTTTCTGTACTTGGTTTGGTACACGGCTATACAACTAGGCAAGTAAAGAATCTTAAGAGTGAGGGCCTCTGTATTTTTTCATGTTTTTTTAGACTTCAAACTACATGCTATTCCTTGCATTGGCAGTTTCTTCAGAAATATAGCACGCTACCTTGCCACTCCGGGCAGTCACACGCGCAAAGCAGCATGGGCTTGCAGAAACCAGGTCCAGGATGACGGCAGGATGGTCGCTGCAGTCACAAAGCAGCAGCAGCCTGCAGCAATCAGGTTCAGTCCCCTCTCTCATTATCATGAACATCATTAATATAGATATATATGATCGTGAGCATGGAATTCATCCCCGTTCAGATAATGTGGGATCAACAACAACTATCGAAGATGCATTCGAGGATTTGGCGTTGATCACAAAATTGATCGAAAGGACAAGATAGATGGAGACGCGACGATTCTCCGCTTCTAGGTTCCTGAGAAAATAAGGCAGTGATGCACGCCGCCCAGCGATGCTTAGGCCGTTGTCTCACAAGCACACGATAGCCTCTACCTGTGTTACCACCCTTACTACTATTTGGAACAATCAGGTACGCTTGATTAAATCATGTGGTACATGATCTACCAGATAGCAGCTTGCATGCATGTACATATAATTTTTTTAAATTAGCTAGCCTATATATACAGTTGTGTTTGTGATAAATATGTACGCAGTTTAATTTTATAGATGAGATAGCCGATCAAGTATACATATTTGAACATTTCTTACATAGTCCAACGTGTTTAAAAAATTATCTTTATGGAGTCCACTTGATTAAGAATCAGCGAATAAATACAACTGAAGTACAACTATGAACTCTAGCACCTATGACCAGTTTATAATAATGGTCCACTAGATCGATGCATGGCTCCAACGGGTTTATGTATAAATATGTTGAAAAACCTCACAACAGGGATTCAATTCTCCATGGTCTCAAACGTCGGTTTATCTATACTCGGAGATTGTACTACAATTTTGTTCAATAGAACGAGACTCTAAATTTAGTTGTGGCTATGAATATGTGTTAGGTGGAGACATAATGCAACACATTTTAAACATAATAAAATTTGGGCGGATTGCCAAATTTTAGAATATAATTGCATACAAATTAATTGCATTTATTTTTTAGTAATACTTGGTCTGAATATTTAAAGTAGTCCCATAGAAAATAAAGACATGCTCTAAAGAACGAATAAATCAATCATGCAATTTTCATGCAATATGGGCTTGGTGCCTAACGTGTGCCTATGTTTTTATACTGTCCTTTTCGTACACATATTTGGAAATTTAATTAACCCTAATATAGTGTTGTTGAGCTAAATGATCATATCTTCTAGGAAATTAGTGTATAATAGTCGATTATACCCCATAATTTATAAATAATTTTAAGTAATATTATATAGAGTAAATCTAGCCGCGCAAAGGCGCGGGCCACGTAGCTAGTTATACTAAGAATGACAGTTGTGCTCTCAAGAAAGTGCTCAAAGAAAGGATGGAGACTCAATGTAAAAGAAAAAGATTGACCCTTCGCAGAGGGAAGCAGGGATTAACATGTGCAAGAGCTTTTCATTTGTAAAACAGGAATAAAATTATTTTGAGAGGTGTTTGTTGTTGTCAACGAATGATAGTGGGTACTCTAACTACCTCGTCAACCAGAATTTCAAGAGCGGCTCCCATGAAGGACGTTATTTCTACCAGCAAGGTAAATCATCCCTCTTCTCTTTTGTTTACACACGTACTTTAGTTTTATTATGGATGACACTCCCCCAACCTTTGCTTACACAAGCCATGGCTAACCGAATCCTCGGGTGCCTTCCAACAATCACATACCATGGAGGAGTGTCTATTTACAATTTAAGTTGCTTACTGATAAATCAGGGCAAAACATGTGAAGAGAATTATTAATGAAAGTTGATTAGTTGGGGCTGGGAACCCCGTTGCCAGCTCTTTTTGCAAAATTATTGGATAAGCGGATGTGCCACTAGTCCATTATGAAAGTCTCTCAGGAGTAAATGACAAGATTGAAAGATAAACACCACATATTTCTTCATGAGCTATAAAACATTGACACAAATTGAGAAGCATTTTGAAGGTTTAAAGGTAGCACATGAGAATTTACTTGGAATGGTTTGAAATGCCATGCATAGGTATTTATGGTGGACACTTTGGAATAACTTGGTTTTCGGGGGTTTGGAAGCACGAGCAGCGTTCCCGCTCCAGTACAAGTGAAGGCTAGCAATAGACTGGGAAGCGACAATCAAGAGAGCAAGTAACTGTCATAATCATGCTTGCGACAAAATAAATTAACGGAGGCATAAAAGTGATACAAGAACTCTAAGGTAAAGTAAATCATCGAGGCTTAATTGACATTTGTTCAGTCATATGCATGCGTGAGCATGTGCCAGGTTGATTCAAGTGAATTATTCAGAGGAGGATACCACAATGTCATATCTATCCATGAATAAAACAATGCAAGCAAATATTTATGACATGCTACTCATATTAATAAATTGGAGCTAAGCATGAGAGATCATGAACTACTAGACTTTCTTAAATGACATATACCTCACATGAACCAACTAAGCATGCTCACATGGATGAGTATATGTACAAAAATGAAAACAAATAGAGTTCATACCAGCCTCTCACCACAATCGGATTGTCGTAGATCGTCATTATTGCCTTTTCACTTGTGTAGCTTGAATAATATGGAATGAAAACCACGCTCCAGCCACCGAAGACCATTGAACTCATAATGAACTTTACAAAACCAAAGAAGAACAACAAATATTTTTGGTGTTTTCGAATTGGAAATAAGAACAAAAGGAAACAAGCAAACAAAGCAAAATCTTTTTGGATTTTCTTATAGCAAACCAATGATAGCACACAAAGCAAAATCAAAGCAAGAAACCAAAATAAAAAAATGGTGAAGAGAAACAACAGAAATATTTTTGGTCTTTTTGTGTTTTAGGAAAAAACCAAAGCAAAAACAAGAAAATGAAAACTAAAAGAAACACAGAAAAGCAAGATGGCAGAAATCTGCCAAAACTTGACAGCAGTACAGTAATCGCTTTTTAAGAAATTCTTCTGCTGCTCAGCTCGGAAAGTGTTCAACTAGTGAAAGTTAGATAACAACCTGGGGGACATGCACAAAAATTGGCAGCTCAAAATGACGTTCTGGCTGTGCACACGAATTTTTTTAGTAACAATGCAAAATCTGTTTTCAGGCAGTACTTCCCCAAATATCATCTTCCTCTTATTAGAAAACCACTCTAAGAAACCAAACAAGTATGTACAAGTATCCAGCAACCATAATATGCAAAGAATGAGTGATGCCGGTATACCTCCCCCCAAGCTTAGGCTTTTGGCCTAAGTGGAGATCAATCCCATGGTGCCTCGTCGAAAAATAGGACCAATGGTATAATTTTTCTGAATTTTTGAAAACTTTGAAAAATGCACATTTCTGGGTGTCAAATTTATTATTACTGGCAGAAAAAGATTTTGAAATCTCTAATTAACTAAAGAACTTTGCAAAACAAAAGTGCTACAGCAAGTAGAACAAGTGGAGGAAGAAAGAGATTTGTTTAGCTCCTCTATGCATATAAAATGAATTTGTTAACAAGGTTGATGAAGTCTTGCCACCAAATAAATTTTACATAGCATAAGAAGAATTAAACCTCAAATCAATCATGTTACCTTGTATTGTATTGATATGGATCCAATCACAAGAGTTTGATATTCTTCTTTAGGCTCATATATAGGACAATCAATGGTTCCCACTTTGATAGTTCTCACATTAGAAATTGTATTAACTCCACATGCTTTCTCAATCCTCTTGGGAAAATAAACGGTATGCTCCTTGTCATCAACATTGAAAGTAACTTTTCCTTTATTGCAATCAATAATAGCCCCTGCGGTGTTAATAAAAGGTCTCCCAAGAATAATAGACATATTATCATCTTCAGGCATTTCCAACACAACAAAATCAGTTAATATTAAGCAATTAGTAGTAACTTGAACAGGAACATCCTCACATATACCAACAAGAATAGCAGTAGATTTATCAGCCATTTGCAAAGATATATCAGTTGGTATCAACTTATCTAAATAGAGTCTCTTATAAAGAGAGAAAGGCATAACACTAACACCTGCTCCCAAATCACATAGAGCAGTTCTAACATAATTATTCTTAATAGAACAGGGAATAGTCGGTATACCTGGGTCGCCAAGCTTCTTTGGAACCTTACCATTGAAAGAGTAATTAGCAAGCATAGTGGAAATCTCCTCATTAGGAATTTTCCTTTTGT
The DNA here is from genome assembly GCF_022539505.1 of Lolium rigidum. Lineage (NCBI taxonomy): Eukaryota > Viridiplantae > Streptophyta > Magnoliopsida > Poales > Poaceae > Lolium > Lolium rigidum. The sequence goes on from NC_061512.1 coordinate 161,578,202, forward strand.
TAGAGACAATATGTTTCATATACTTTGAATAAGGAGGCAATTTAATAGCATCGGTCAAAGGTATTTGCAGGAATAAAGGTTTCATCCAATCGCAAAATTTATTATAGTGTTCTTCTTCCTTTGATTTTAGTTTCTTAGCAGGAAAAGGCATTTGCTTTTGAACCCAAGGTTCCCTTTCACTACCATGTTTCTTAGCAATAAAATCTTCTTTAGTATACTTTTTATTTTTAGCATGCTTTCCAGGTTCTTCTTCAACCTCTTCTTTATCAGAAGCATCATTCTTATCATTATCTTTATCATGTTCATTACCACTTTCAGTTTCAGGATCAGAAATAGAAATACTATTAGGATCATTAACAGGCTCAGAGGATTCTACAACAGTTTTATATTTCTTTTTCTTTTTCTTAGATGGAGCACTAGTTTCAGTTCGTTGAGAATCTTGTTCAACTCTTTTGGGATGCCCTTCAGGATATAGAGGATCCTGGGTAGAAACACCTCCTCCAGTTGTTACTTCATAAGCATGTTTTTCTTTAGAATTATTTTTTAACAAGTCATTTTGCACTTTAGTGAGTTGATCAATTTGAGTTTGAACCATTTGAAAATGTTTAACAAGCATCTTAACATCATTGGAGGTTCTCTCCACAATACCATGCAATTCACCAATAACTCGAGAATTTTCCATTAAATGATTCTCTACTCTCATATTGAAATTATTTTGCTTAACAATATAATTATCAAACTCATCTAAGCATTGAGCAGGAAGTTTTGAATACGAAATATCTTCTCTAGTAAAGCGTTCAAGAGAGTGTACCTCAATCATAGATGAAGGGGGAGTGATCTTACATGAATCTTCTATGGGAGGTAAATTCTTCACATCTTCGGATTTAATACCCTTCTCTTTAAGAGATTTCTTGGCTTCCCTCATATCTTCATCATTTAGTTTAATCATACCCCTCTTCTTCAGTATTGGTGTCGGGGTTGGTTCAGGTGTAGACCAATCATCATGATTCCGGCCTATTCTCGCCAATAATTCTTCGGTGTCGTCTGGAGTTCTTTTCCTGAAAACACAACCAGCACAACTATCCAGGTATGCCCTAGACTCAATGGTTAGTCCACTATAAAATATATCAAGTAAATCATGCTTTTCCAAATCATGGTCAGGCCGAGCTCTAATAAAAGAACAAAATCTAGCCCAAGCCTCAGGCAATTTCTCTCCATCTTCCTGATCAAAATTATAAATTCTCTGCAAAGCAATATGTTGAGCACTAGCGAGGAAAGTATTTCCGGAAGAAAACATCAAGCAATTCTTTTGGACTATTAATAGAATCGAGGTGGCAAACTATTATACCAAGTTTTAGCATCATCCTTTAATGAGAAAGGGAAAATTTTAGCAACGAAATAAGTACGCTTCTTAACATCATCGAGAAAACAAGCTACTCGTAGTGGATAGCTCAATCATGTGTTCTACAACACTTTCTTTTTCAGTACCACGAAAAGGTGTTTTCTCAACAATAGATATATGAGACAAATCAAGAGAAAAATCATAATCCTTATCCTTAATGTTTATAGGAGAGGTGGCAAATTTAGGATCAGGAGACAGTTTATATCTAACAGTATGTTGTGCAAGCAACTTTTTAATTTTTCTTGCATCAGTAGTAGCATTGCATTTATCAATAAAATCATCATCAAGTTCTACATAATCCTCATCAAGATCATCACTAGAGTATTCAACGGACTCAGGTGAATTAACAGGTGTAGCAGCATTTTCATTAGGAGTTTCAGTATTTTCAATTTGTCTAGACCTAGCAATTGTAGCATCTAGAAAAGATCCCAATGAACCATCATTATCAAGCACAACAGAAGCATCATCAAAATTATGAGAGAAATTTTCAGATCTAGCAGAAGTACCAGCATGTGAAGCATGAGGTGGTGAAACAAGTTTATCTATCACAGATGTTGAATCAAGAGCAGCAGAGGTACTCAGAGTTGTACCTTTTCTTGTAGTGGATGGTAATATGGCGACTTTAGGATCGCGAGGTTTACCCATGATGGAGAATTTGCAGCGAACAATATCAATCCAAGTGAACTTGCAAATAAAGCTATGCTCCCGGCAACGGCGCCAGAAAATAGTCTTGATAACCCACAAGTATAGGGGATCGCAACAGTCTTCGCGGGAAGTAAAACCCAATTTATTGATTCGACACAAGGGGAGACAAAGAATACTTGAAAGCCTTAACAGCGAAGTTGTCAATTCAGCTGCACCTGGAAACAGACTTGCTCGCAAGAGTTTATCAGTAGTAACAGTTTTATAGCAGTAGCAGTAGTGAAATAACAGCAGTAGTGATTATAGTAAACAGCAGGATTAAAATACTGTAGGCACAGGGATGGATGAACGGGCGTTGCATGGATGAGAGCAACTCATGTAACATTCAAAGTAGGGCATTTGCAGATAATAATAAAACGGTGTCCAAGTACTAATCAATCAATAGGCATGTGTTCCATATATAGTCGTACGTGCTCGCAATGAGAAATTGCACAACATCTTTTGTCCTACCAGCCGGTGGCAGCCGGGCCTCTAGGGAATCTACTCGGAAATTAAGGCACTCCTTTTAATAGAGCACCGGAGCAAAGCATTAACACTCCGTGAACACATGTGATCCTCATATCACCGCCATCCCCTTCGGTTGTCCCAATTTCTGTCACTTTGGGGCCTCGGGTTCCGGACAACAATACGTGTATACAACTTGCAGGTAAGATCATAAAGCAATGAGTATCATAATGAATTGATAACATGTTCAGATCTGAGATCATGGCACTCGGGCCCTAGTGACAAGCATTAAGCATAACAAGTTGCAACAATATCATAAAAGTACCAATTACGGACACTAGGCACTATGCCCCAACAATCTTATGCTATTACATGACCAATCTCATCCAATCCCTACCATCCCCTTCAGCCTACAGCGGGGGAATTACTCACACATGGATGGGGAAACATGGCTGGTCGATGGAGAGGCGTCGGTGGTGATGATGGCGATGATCTCCTCCAATTCCCCGTCCCGGCGGAGTGCCAGAACGGAGTTTCTGGTCCCGAGACGGAGTTTCGCGACGGTGGCGGCGTACTGGATGTCTTCTGGCAATTTCTTCTACCCCCCCGTGCGTTTTTAGGTCAAAGGCGTTAAGTAGTCCAAAGGAGGGCGTCGGGGGCCAGCCGAGGCAGCCACACAACAAGGCGGCGCGCCCCCCTCCTGGGCCGCGCCGGCCTAGTGTGTGGGGGCCTCGGGCCCCCACCTGGCTTGCCCTTCTGGCTCCGTCAATCTTCTGGGAAAATAGGACCTTTCGCATAAATTTCGAGGATTTTCCTGAAAGTTGGATTTCTACACAAAAACGAGACACCAGAGCAATTCTGCTGAAAACAGCGTTAGTCCGTGTTAGTTGCATCCAAAATACACAAATTAGAGGCAAAACAATAGCAAAATTGTTCGGGAAATTAGATACGTTTTGGACGTATCAATCATCCTTATGTAATCCTACATGTTGTGTTTGCTGGGATCCGATGAATATTGTATACTATGTTGAGGTCGATTATATATTCATGTCATATGTTATTTGTGATCTTGCATGCTCTCCGTTGCTAGTAGATACTCTGGCCAAGTAGATGCTTGTGACTCCAAGAGGGGGTATTTATGCTCGATAGTAGGTTCATGCCTCTAGTTTTCTGGGAGAGTGACAATAACTTCTAAGATTGTAGATATGTTGTTTATACTAGGGAGAAAACAACAATGTTTTATCCGAGGGTAATTCTATTGTTTATTTTACAGACATTGCTTAATGTGATAATCTGTTGCTTGCAACTTAATACTGAAAGGGGTTCGGACGATAACCGGAAGGTGGATTATTAGTCATAGACGCAGTTGGATTACGGTCTATGTATTATGTTGTAATACCCAATCAAATCTCATAGTAATCATCTTATCATGTATGGTCGATATTCTGTCAATTGCCCAGCTGTAATTTGTTCACCCAACATGCTATTTATCTTTATGGAGAGACACCTCTAGTGAACTGTGGACCCCGGTCCGTTACCTTTACACTGATACAATCAAACTGTTCTGTTTACTTACTGCAATTCTTGTTCTCTTTAATTTCTGCAAACATCTCTTTCCACTCGATACGTCTAATCCTTTGTGTTCGGCAAACCGGTGAGATTGACAACCTCACTGCAAGTTGGGGCAAAGTACTTTGATTGTGTTGTGTGCAGGTTCCACGTTGTTGCTGACGCCGGTAGTGCGTCCTGCCACTAGTCAGTGATAACGCGTGAAGTACACGTCCGTTGGGAACCCCAAGAGGAAGGTGTGATGCGTACAACAGCAAGTTTTCCCTCAGTAAGAAACCAAGGTTATCGAACCAGTAGGAGATGAAGGCCACGTGAAGGTTGTTGGTGAAGGAGTGTAGTGCGGCGCAACACCAGGGATTCCGGCGCCAATGTGGAACCTGCACCACACAATCACAATACTTTGCCCCAACTTAACAGTGAGGTTGTCAATCTCACCGGCTTGCTCTAAACAAAGGATTAAACATATGGTGTGGAGAATGATGTTTGCTTGTAGAAAACAACAGAGATTAGAGATTGCAGTTGATTGTATTTCAGATGTAAAAGAATGGACCGGGGTCCACAGTTCACTAGTGGTGTCTCTCCAATAAGATAAATAGCATGTTGGGTGAACAAATTACAGTTGGGCAATTGACAAATAGAGAGGGCATAACAATGCACATACATATCATGATGACTACTATGAGATTTAATCGAGGCATTACGACAAAGTACATAGACCGCTATCCAAGCATGCATCTATGCCTAAAAAGTCCACCTTCGGGTTAGCATCCGCACCCCTTCCGATATTAAGTTGCAAACAACGAGACAATTGCATTAAGTATGGTGCGTAATGTAATCAACACAAATATCATTAGACAAAGCATTGATGTTTTATCCCTAGTGGCAACAAGCACATCCACAACCTTAGAACTTTCTGTCACTCGTCCCGGATTCAATGGAGGCATGAACCCACTATCGAGCATAAATACTCCCTCTTGGAGTCACAAGTATCAACTTGGCCAGAGCCTCTACTAGCAACGGAGAGCATGCAAGAACATAAACAACACATATATGATAGATTGATAATCAACTTGACATAGTATTCAATATTCATCGGATCCAAACAAACACAACATGTAGAATTACAAATAGATGATCTTGATCATGATAGGCAGATCACAAGATCTAAACATGATAGCACAAGAGGAGAAGACAACCATCTAGCTACTGCTATGGACCCATAGTCCAAGGATGAACTACTCACGCATCAATCCGGAGGCGGGCATGGTGATGTAGAGCTCTCCGGTGATGATTCCCCTCTCCGGCAGGGTGCCGGAGGCGATCTCCTGAATCCCCCGAGATGGGATTGGCGGCGGCGGCGTCTCTGGAACTTTTTCCGTATCGTGGCTCTTGGTAATAGGGTTTTCGCGACGGAGAGTTTAAGTAGGCGGAAGGGCAGAGTCGGAGGAGGCACGGGGGCCCACACCATAGGCCGGCGCGGGCCCCATGCTGGCCGCTCCGTCCTATGGTTAGGGCGCCTCGTGGCCCCACTTCGTATCCTCTTCGGTCTTCTGGAAGCTCCGTGGAAAAATAAGACCCTGGGCGTTCGTTTCGTCCAATTCCGAGAATATTTCCTGTGTAGGATTTCTGAAACCAAAAACAGCACAAAACAGAAGCCGGCGCTTCGGCATCTCGTTAATAGGTTAGTGCCGGAAAATGCATATAAATGATGTAAAGTGTGTATAAAACATGTGAGTATTGTCATAAAACTAGCATGGAACATAAGAAATTATAGATACGTTTGAGACGTATCAGTCAGCTAGCAACACCTTCAGAAGTCACGCATTTCTCCTACTGGTCGATTAAACCTTGGTTTCATATTGAGGGAAAACTTGCTGCTGTGCTCATCACACCTTCCTCTTGGGGTTTCCCAACCGCTTCCACAACAACGCTTAGCAAGATTGTATGGCGCCACCACCGGAGCACCATCATAATGCTACATGTTGTGTTTGCTGAGATCTGATGAATATTGAGTACTATATTGAGATCGATTATATATACTTGGCATATGTCATTTGTGATCTTGCATGCTCTCGGTTGCTAGTTGTTACTCTGGCCAAGTAAATGTTGTGACTCCAAGAGGGAGTATTTATGCTCGATAGTAGGTTCATGCCTCTAGTTTTCTAGAAGAGTGAAAATAACTTCTAAGATTGTAGATGTGCTGTTTCTACTAGGGATAAAACAAAAATAGTTTATCCAAGGTAATTCTATTGTTTACTTTACACACATTGCTTAATGCGATAATCTGTTGCTTGCAACTTAATACTAGAAGGGGTTCGGACGATAACCGGAAGGTGGATTATTAGTCATAGACGCAGTTGGATTATGGTCTATATATTATGTTGTAATGCCCAAACGAATCTCATAGTAATCATCATGTCATGTATGGTCTTTATTCTGTCAATTGCCCAGCTGTAATTTGTTCACCTACCATGTTATTTATCTTTATGGAGAGACACCTCTAGTCAACTGTGGACCCCGGTCCTTTCTTTTACACTGATAAATTCATCTACTGCAATCTTGTTCTGTTTACTTTCTGCAAGCACTGTTCTCTTTAATTTCACTGCAAACATCGCTTTCCACTCGATACATTTAATTCTTTGTGTTCATCAAAACCAGTGAGATTAACAACCTCACTGTAAGTTGGGGCAAAGTATTTTGGTTGTGTTGTGTGTAGGTTCCACGTTGTTGCTGACGCTGGTAGTGCGCCCTGCCAATAGTCAGCTATCAACACCTTTAGAAGTCACACCTTTCTCCTACTGATCGATTAAACCTTGGTTTTTTACTGAGGAAAAACTTGTTGTTGTGCTCATCATACCTTCCTCTTGGGGTTCCCAACGGTGTGAAGTATACGCTACGATAAGCACCATCATGGTGTTCCTCCATTCCCTGTCAAAAAAACTGCAACACACAAAACTTTCTCCCATTTCTTTTCTATGGTACTACACAAAAAATCGTTATATATGAAGGAAAAAAATTGTCGGCTAATGGGACTTTGTCGTGGTAATGATTCTAAGCTGATGAAACGGGTTTTGTGGTGCATATCATATCACCGAAGGATCTACCATAGATTTTTCGGTTGAGAGGTCTTTATCCCAAAACCGGATCGTGGCAAAAAAAGGTTCTCGGGAGGCCGTTGATTACTGACGTCATACTAACTGACACGTTTAAATCCATTGGTAACGTTGTTAACTGGGTGAA
>NC_061512.1:161585658-161612312 GCF_022539505.1 Lolium rigidum
TGTAGGATAACGTTGCATAGAAAACAAAAATTTTCCTACCGCGAACACGCAATCCAAGCCAAGATGCAATCTAGAAGACGGTAGCAACGAGGGGGTATCGAGTCTCACCCTTGAAGAGATTCCAAAGCCTACAAGATGAGGCTCTTGTTGCTGCGGTAGACGTTCACTTGCCGCTTGCAAAAGCGCGTAGAAGATCTTGATCACGATCGGTTCCGGCGCCACGAACGGGCAGCACCTCCGTACTCGGTCACACGTTCGGTTGTTGATGAAGACGACGTCCACCTCCCCGTTCCGGCGGGCAGCGGAAGTAGTAGCTCCTCTTGAATCCGACGGCACGACGGCGTGGTGTCGGTGGCGGTGAAGAAGTCCGGCGGAGCTTCGCTAAGCTATGCGGGCAATATGGAGGAGAGGAGCTTGGCTAGGGTTTGGGAGGGGTGGCCGGCCACTCTATGGGGGCGGCCAGCTTGTGGTCTTGGGGTGGCCGGCCCCCTCCCTTGGCCCCTCATTATATAGGTGGATCCCAAGTGTTGGTGTCCAAGTCTTCGAATAAGACCCGAAACCAAAACCTTCCATAAGAGGGGAAACCTAGCCCAACTAGGACTCCCACCCAAAGGGTGGGATTTCCACCTCCCATGTGGGGGGTGGCCGGCCCCCTAAGGGGAGTCCACTTGGGACTCCTCCCCCACTAGGGTTGGCCGGCCATGGAGGTGGAGTCCCATGTGGACTCCACCTTCCTTGGTGGTTTCTTCCGGACTTTTCTAGAACCTTCTAGAACCTTCCATAGAACCTTCCGCGACATTTTATTCACATAAAATGACATCCTATATATGAATCTTATTCTCCGGACCATTCCGGAACTCCTCGTGATGTCCGGGATCATATCCGGGACTTCGAACAAATATTCCAACTCCATTCCATATTCAAGAACTACCATTTCAACATCCAACTTTAAGTGTGTCACCCTACGGTTCGAGAACTATGCGGACATGGTTGAGTACTCACTCCGACCAATAACCAATAGCGGGATGTGGAGATCCATAATGGCTCCCACATATTCAACGATGACTTTAGTGATCGAATGAACCATTCACATATATTACCAATTCCCTTTGTCTCGCGATATTTTACTTGTCCGAGGTTTGATCTTCGGTATCACTCTATACCTTGTTCAACCTCGTCTCATGACAAGTACTCTTTACTCGTACCGTGGTATGTGGTCTCTTATGAACTCATTCATATGCTTGCAAGACATTAGACGACATTCCACCGAGAGGGCCCGAGTATATCTATCCGTCATCGGGATGGACAAATCCCTTTGTTGATCCATATGCCTCAACTCATACTTTCCGGATACTTAATCCCACCTTTATAGCCACCCATTTACGCGGTGGTGTTTGGTGTAATCAAAGTACCTTTCCGGTATAAGTGATTTACATGATCTCATGGTCATAAGGACTAGGTAACTATGTATCGAAAGCTTATAGCAAATAACTTAATGACGAGATCTTATGCTACGCTTAATTGGGTGTGTCCATTATATCATTCATACAATGACATAACCTTGTTATTAATAACATCCAATGTTCATGATTATGAAACTAATCATCCATTAATCAACAAGCTAGTTTAAGAGGCATACTAGGGACTTCTTGTTTGTCTACATATCACACATGTACTAATGTTTCGGTTAATACAATTATAGCATGATATATAAACATTTATCATAAACATAAAGATATAAATAATAACCACTTTATTATTGCCTCTAGGGCATATCTCCTTCGATCTCCCACTTGCACTAGAGTCAATAATCTAGATTACATTGTAATATACCTAACACCCATGGCATTACGGTGTTGGTCATGCTTTGCCCTAGGGAGAGCTTTAGTCAACGGATCCGCTACATTCGGATCGGTGTGTACTTTGCAAATCTTTACTTCTCCATCTTCGATGTACTCGCGAATCGAGTGGTAACGCAGCTTGATATGCTTCGGCCTCTTGTGTGACCTTGGCTCTTGTGCATTGGCGATGGCACCCATGTTATCACGGTAAATGATTAATGGGTCCAATGCACTAGGAACCACACCGAGCTCTACAATGAACCTCTTCATCCATACCGCTTCGATGAAGCCTCCGAAGCCGCTATGTACTCGATTACGTTGAAGACTTCGCCACCGTGCACTTGCTTCGAGCTTGCCCGGCTTACTGCAGCACCATTCAATATAAACACGTACCCGGATTGTGACTTAGAGTCATCGGGATCGGTGTTCCAACTTGCATCGGTGTAACTTGTTACAACGAGCTCTTGGTCACCTCCATAACAAAGAAACATATCCTTAGTTCTTTTCAAGTACTTCAGGATATTCTTGACCGCTGTCCGGTGTTCCATTCCTGGATCACTTTGATATCTGCTAGTCAAACTAACAGCATGCGCTATATCCGGTCTTGTACATAGCATGGCATACATAATAGAGCCTACTGCCGAAGCATAGGGGATCTGATTCATCCTTTCTCTTTCTTCGCCGTAGCCGGTCCTTGAGTCTTACTCAAGACCTTGCACAGTAACATAGGTAAAAACCCTTTCTTACTTTCGTCCATTCTAAACTTCTTTAGAATCTTGTCCGAGTATGTACTCTGTGATAGCCCTATTAGGCGTCTTGATCTATCTCTATAAATCTTGATGCCTAATATATACGATGCTTCACCAAGGTCTTTCATTGAAAAACTGTTATTCAAATAACCTTTTACCTTTGCTTAATAGTTCTATATCATTCCCGATCAATAATATGTCATCTACATATAATATCGGGAATGCTACGGAGCTCCCACTCACTTTCTTGTAAATACGAGGCCTCTCCATGACACTTGTATAAACCCGAAGTCTTTGATCACCTTATCAAAGCGTCGGTTCCAACTTCTCGATGCTTGCTTCGGTCCATAGATTGAACGCTGAAGTTTGCATACTTTGTCGGCATTTTTAGGATCAACAAAACCTTTGGGTTGTACCATATACAACTCTTCCTCAATGTCTCCATTAAGGAACGCCGTTTTGACATCCATACGCCAAATCTCATAATCGAAAAATGCAGCTATTGCTAACAAAATCCTCACAGATTTTAGCTTCGCTACGGGTGAGAAAGTCTCATCGTAGTCAACTCCTTGAATTTGTCGGAAACCCTTTGCGACAAGTCGAGCTTTATAGACGGTAATATTACCATCGGCATCTGTTTTTCTCTTGAAGATCCATTTATTCTCGACGGCCTTTCGGCTATCGGGTAAGTCTACCAAAGTCCATACTTTGTTATCATACATGGATCCCATTTCGGATTTCATGGCTTCTTGCCATTTGTTGGAATACGGGCTCATCATCGCTTCTTCATACGTCGCGGGGTCCTCATCATTGTTATCCACAATCATGACATTTAGACAAGGATCATACCAATCGGGAGTGGCACGTTCCCTTGTCGATCTGCGAGGTTCGATAGTTTCCTCGTTCGAAGTTTCATGATCATTATCATTAGCTTCCTCTGTTGCCGGTGTAGGCGGTACAGGTACAACTTCCGGTCTTGCGCTACTGCGATCAACGAGTATAGATTCATTAATCTCATCGAGTTCTACTTTTCTTCCGGTCACTTCTTTAGTGAGAAATTCTTTCTCAAGAAAGGTTCCGTTCTTAGCAACAAAGATTTTGCCTTCGGATCTGTGATAGAAAGTGTACCCTATAGTTTCCTTAGGGTATCCTATGAAGACGCATTTCTCCGCTTTGGGTTCTAGCTTGTCCGGTTGTAACTTTTTTACATAGGCTTCGCAACCCCAAACTTTAAGGAACGACGACTTAGGTTTCTTATTAAACCATAATTCATACGGTGTCGTTTCTACGGATTTTGATGGTGCTCTATTTAAAGTGAATGCGGTTGTCTCTAATGCATAACTCCAAAATGATAACGGCAAATCGGTAAGAGACATCATAGAACGAACCATATCTAAGAGAGTTCGATTACGACGTTCGGACACACCGTTTCGTTGTGGTGTTCCCGGCGGTGTCAATTGTGAAAGTATTCCGCATTTCTTTAAATGCATGCCAAACTCATAACTCGGATATTCACCTCCGCGATCGGATCGTAGAAATTTAATCTTCTTGTTACGTTGATTTTCTACTTCACTTTGGAATTCCTTAAACTTCTCAAAAGTTTCGGATTTATGTTTCATGAAATAGATATACCCATATCTACTCAGATCATCTGTGAAGGTTAGAACATAACGATAACCACCGCGCGATGCTACACTCATTGGTCCGCATACATCGGTATGTATGATTTCCAATAAGTCAGTAGCTCGCTCCATCATACCAGAAAATGGAGTCTTAGTCATTTTTCCCATTAGACATGCTTCGCATCTATCAAGTGACTCAAAGTCAAGTGATTCAAGTAATCCATCGGTATGGAGTTTCTTCATGCGTTTCACTCCAATATGACCAAGACGACGAGTGCCACATATAAGTAGAATTATCATTCAATTTAATTCGCTTAGCATCAATGTTATGTATATGCGTATCACTACTATCGAGATCTAATAGAAATAAGCCATTCTTTTGTGGTGCTCGACCATAAAAGATATTATTCATAAAAATAGAACAACCATTATTCTCAGACTTGAATGAATAACCGTCTTGCATTAAACAAGATCCGGATATAATGTTCATGCTCAACGCAGGTACATAATAACAATTATTTAGGCTTAAAACTAATCCCGAAGGTAGATGTAGAGGAAGTGTGCCGATTGCGATCACATTGACCTTGGATCCGTTTCCAACGCGCATCGTCACTTCATCTTTCAGCGGTTGTCGTTTATTCTTTAGTTCCTGTTTCGAGTTACAAATATGAGCAACCGAACCGAGTATCAAATACCCGAGTACTAGAACGAGAACTAGTGAGATAAACATCTATAACATGTATATCGGATATACCTTCTTTCTTCTTCTTGACAAGGCCGCTCTTCGGATCCGCCAAATACTTGGAGCAATTACGCTTCCGGTGTCCCTTCTCCTTGCGAGTAATAGCACTCGAGCATCGGGCTTAGGGCCGTTCTTGGGTTTCATAGGAGGCGTGGCAGCTTTCTTGCCACCCTTCTTGAATTTTCCCTTAGATTTGCCCTGTTTCTTGAAACTGGTGGTCTTGTTGACCATCAACACTTGGTGCTCTTTCTTGATCTCAATCTCAGCAGCTTTTAGCATGCCAAAGAGTTCGGGTAACTCCTTGTTCATGTTCTGCATATTGTAGTTCATCACAAAGTTCTTATAACTTGGTGGCGGTGATTGAAGGACACGATTAATCCCCGATCTGTTAGGAATCACTATTCCCAAGTCACCGAGTTTCTTCGCATGCCCGGTCATGGCGAGCATGTGCTCACTAATGGAGCTGCCTTCTTCCATCATACGACTGAAGAAATGTTTCGATGCTTCATAGCATTCCACGGCCGCATGAGTCTCAAAAATAGCTTTCGGCTCATTCATCAACTCATGAGGATCGTGGTGCTCAAAACGTTTTTGAAGATCGGATTCCAGACTGCACAGGATGGCACACTGAACTTGAGAGTACCGAGTTTTCCGAGTCTCGTAAACAGCTTTTACTTCATCGGTTTCAGTTTCAAATTTTAATTCAACATAATTAAAAATCTAGGTGAACTCCCACTCAAAACAATATCCCTCGCATTGTCTTAGTGATCACACGAACCAAATCCATCGCACCTCAAATCGATCATCACGAGAAAAGGTGTAATTTCAATGGCGAACACTCAAAGTGTTCATCATATCAATCATATGATTCATGCTCTACCTTTCGGTATCACGTGTTCCGAGACCATGTCTGTACATGCTAGGCTCGTCAAGGCCACCTTAGTATCCGCATGTGCAAAACTGTCTTGCACCCGTTGTATGTACTTATTGATGTCTACGGGAGCTTCTATTCTTGTAGACAGTGTTGGGCCTCCAAGAGCAGAGGTTTGTAGAACAGCAGCAAGTTTCCCTTAAGTGGATTACCCAAGGTTTATCGATCTCGGGGAGGAAGAGGTCAAAGATATCCCTCTCATGCAACCCTGCAACCACAAAGCAAGAAGTCTCTTGTGTCCCCAACACACCTAATAGGTGCACTAGTTCGGCGAAGAGATAGTGAAATACAGGTGGTATGAATAAGTATGAGCGGTAGCAACGGTGCCAGAAAAGTGCTTGGCGTGTAGTTGATGGTGGTGGTATTGCAGCGAGTAACGCAGTAAAACAGTAAACAAGCAGTAGTAATGTAGCAGTAGTAACGCAGCAGTAGTAACGCAGCAGTAGTAACTCAGCAGTATTTAGGAACAAGGCCTAGGGATTACACTTTCACTAGTGGACGCTCTCAACATTGATCACATAACAGAATAGATAAATGCATACTCTACACTTTTGTTGGATGATGAACACATTGCGTAGGATTACACGAACCCTCAATGCCGGAGTTAACAAGCTCCACAATAATGCTCATGTTTAAGTAACCTTTAGTGTAAGATAGATCAACGCTACTAAACCAAGTACTAGCATAGCATGCACACTTGTCACCTTCATGCATATGTAGGAGGAATAGATCACATCAATATTATCATAGCAATAGTTAACTCCATAATCTACAAGAGATCATGATCATAGCATATACCAAGTACTAACACGGTGCACGCACTCGTCACCTTTGCACACATGCAGGAGGAATAAACTACTTTAATAACAAATCACTAGAGTAGCACATGGATAAATTGTGATACAACATGCTGCAATCATAAAGAGATATAAATAAGCACCTCACTATGCCATTCAACGGTGAATAAGTATTCGTGAAATCTAGCCTAAGAGACCCACACGGTGCACACACTGTCACCTTTACACACGTGGGACGAGGAGTCTCCGGAGATCACATAAGTAAAACTCACTTGACTAGCATAATGACATCTAGATTACAAGCATCATCATATGAATCTCAATCATGTAAGGCAGCTCATGAGATTATTGTATTGAACTACATAGGAGAGAGATGAACCACATAGCTACCGGTACAGCCCCGAGCCTCGATGGAGAACTACTCCCTCCTCATGGGAGCAGCAGCGGTGATGAAGATGGCGGTGGAGATGGCAGCGGTGTCGATGGAGAAGCCTTCGGGGGCACTTCCCCGCTCCGGCAGGGTGCCGGAACAGAGATCCTGTCCCCCGGATCTTGGCTTCGCGATGGCGGCGGCTGCGGCAGGTTTACGTGGGTTTCGTCAATTGGTATCGGGTTTTCTGATCCGAGGGGCTCTTTATAGGCGGAGAGGCGGCGCAGGAAGGTCGAAGGGGGTCCACACCCTAGGGTGGCGCGCCCCCCCCCCTTGGCCGCGCCGGGGTAGGGTTTGGTGGCCCCGGGCCTCTTCTCCGGCGGTTCTCGTGTGTTCCGGAGGCTTCCGGGTAAAATAGGAACACTGGGCGTTGATTTCGTCCGATTCCGAGAATATTTCGTTACTAGGATTTACGAAACCAAAAACAGCAGAAACGAGAAGCGGCACTTCGGCATCTTGTTAATAGGTTAGTTCCGGAAAATGCACGAATATGACATAAAGTGTGCATAAAACATGTAGATAACATCAATAATGTGGCATGGAACACAAGAAATTATCGATACGTTGGAGACGTATCAGCATCCCCAAGCTTAGTTCTGCTCGTCCCGAGCAGGTAAAACGATAACAAAGATAATTTCTGGAGTGACATGCCATCATAACCTTGATCATACTTGTACAGCATATGTAGTGAATGCAGCGATCAAAACAATGTATATGACATGGGTAAACAACTGAATCAAAAAGCAAAGACTTTTCATGAATAGCACTTCAAGACAAGCATCAATAAGTCTTGCATAAGAGTTAACTCATAAAGCAATAATTTAAAGTAAAGGTATTGAAGCAACACAAAAGAAGATTAAGTTTCAGCGGTTGCTTTCAACTTATAACATGTATATCTCATGGATAATTGTCAATGCAAAGCAATATAACAAATGCAATATGCAAATATGTAAGAATCAATGCACAGTTCACACAAGTGTTTGCTTCTTGAGATGGAGAGAAATAGGTGAACTGACTCAACATTGAAAGTAAAAGAATGGTCCTCCATAGAGGAAAAGCATCGATTGCTATATTTGTGCTAGAGCTTTGATTTTGAAAACATAAAGAGAGCATAAAAATAAAGTTTGGAGAGGTGTATGTTGTTGTCAACGAATGGTAGCGGGTACTCTAACCCCCTTGCCAGACAAACCTTCAAAGAGCGGCTCCCATTTTATTTTATTTTTGGGTGGCACTCCTTCCAACCTTTCTTTCACAAACCATGGCTAACCGAATCCTCGGGTGCCTGCCAACAATCTCATACCATGAAGGAGTGCCTTTTTATTTTAGTTTTATTATGATGACACTCCTCCCATCCTTTGCTTACACAAGCCATGGCTAACCGAATCCTTCGGGTGCCGTCCAACAATCACATACCATGGAGGAGTGTCTATTTTTGTTAATTAATTTGGGACTGGGAATCCCATTGCCGGCTCTTTTTGCAAAATTATTGGATAAGCGGATGAAGCCACTAGTCCATTGGTGAAAGTTGCCCAACAAGATTGAAAGATAAACACCACATACTTCCTCATGAGCTATAAAACATTGACACAAATAAGAGGTAATAAATTTTGAATTGTTTAAAGGTAGCACTCAAGCAATTTACTTTGGAATGGCGGAGAAATACCATGTAGTAGGTAGGTATGGTGGACACAAATGGCATGGTGTTGTTTGGCTCAAGGTTTTGGATGCATGAGAAGTATTCCCTCTCGATACAAGGTTTAGGCTAGCAAGGTTGTTTGAAGCAAGCACAAGTATGAACTAGTACAGCAAAACTCACATAAAGGTCATATTACAAGCATTATAAGACTATACATCGTCTTCCTTGTCGTTCAAACACCTTACTAGAAATTATCTAGACCTTAGAGAGACCAATTATGCAAACCAAATTTTAGCATGCTCTATGTATTTCTTCATTAATGGGTGCAAAGTATATGATGCAAGAGCTTAAACATGAGCACAACAATTGCCAAGTATCACATTACCCAAGACATTATAGCAATTACTACATGTATCATTTTCCAATTCCAACCATATAACAATTTAACGAAGAGGAAACTTCGCCATGAATATTATGAGCTAAGAACACATGTGTTCATATGAACCAGCGGAGCGTGTCTCTCTCCCACACAAGCATGATGTAATCCAATTTATTCAAACAAAAACAAAAACAAAAGCACACAGACGCTCCAAGAAAAAGCACATAAGATGTGATGGAATAAAAATATAGTTTCAGGGGAGGAACCTGATAATGTTGTTGATGAAGAAGGGGATGCCTTGGGCATCCCCAAGCTTAGACGCTTGAGTCTTCTTAATATATGCAGGGGTGAACCACCGGGGCATCCCCAAGCTTAGAGCTTTCACTCTCCTTGATCATGTTGCATCATACTCCTCTCTTGATCCTTGAAAACTTCCTCCACACCAAACTCGAAACAACTCATTAGAGGGTTAGTGCACAATATAAATTAACATATTCAGAGGTGACACAATCATTCTTAACACTTCTGGACATTGCATAATGCTACTGGACATTAGTGGATCAAAGAAATTCATCCAACATAGCAAAAGAGGCAATGCGAAATAAAAGGCAGAATCTATCAAAACAGAACAGTTCGTATTGACGAATTTTAAAATGGCACCATACTTGCTCAAATGAAAATTCTCAAATTGAATGAAAGTTGCGTACATATATGAGGATCATGCACGTAAATTGGCTTAATTTTCTGAGCTACCTACAGGGAGGTGGACCCAGATTCGTGACAGCAAAAAAATCTGGAACTGCGCAGTAATCCAAATCTAGTACTTACTTTTCTATCAACGGCTTAACTTGGCACAACAAAACACAAAACTAAGATAAGGAGAGGTTGCTACAGTAGTAAACAACTTCCAAGACATAAATATAAAACAAAGTACTGTAGCAAAATAGCACATGGGTTATCTCCCAAGAAGTTCTTTCTTTATAGCCATTAAGATGGGCTCAGCAGTTTTAATAATCCATTCGCGGGAAATAATATTTGAAGCAAAAGAGAGCTTCAAGAGGCAAATTCAAAACAAATTTAAGTCTAACATGCTTCCTATGAAGAGGAATCTTGTACACAAACGAATTCATGAAGAACAAAGTGACAAGCATAAGAGGATAAAACATGAGTAACTTCAAGATTCTCAACATAAAGAGGGGAAACTTAATATTATTAAGATGCATATAACCATATTTCCCTCTCTCATAATAACTTTCAGTAGCATCATTGATGAAATCCACAATATACCCATCACTTAAAACATTCTTATCATGGTTCATATGCATAGAAGTATCATTAAATTTGGCATAAGAAGAGTTATTCTCATTAATAGTAATTGGAGCAAGATTATTATCAAGAATTTGAACATGGTAAACAAGTTGCCTATTAAGGGGATTGTTTTTGGTAATCCAATCATGACTATGACAAGTTTCATAAGGATAGTTAGAACCTATATCATAGCATTCTTTATAATAATCATTAGAGATCGGAGGCATAGTGTTATCATAAGAAATAGAATAGTTATCCTTCACAATCGGTTTATCTGTGTCCACACCGTTATTGTTATTAGAAGGAGATGTATCAAGAACATAATGACCAGTAGCTAAAGGATTTGCAAACACCTCTTCCCCAAGCTTAGAGCTTTCTATATCATTATGGGAGGAAGCATGGATAGTACCGACACTATGGCAATTATTATCCTCATCATTTTCAGAATTAGTTTCCCAGAGATTTGCAATATCAAAAGTAGTGTGCTCATTCAAATCATGATTGCTAATGTATGTAAAGGGCATAGGAAGATCATCGTATTCAGATTCATTATCACAATAATCATCAGGAGCAACATACTTACGGTTACCTATCGTTATCTCATATACGCGGGGATACGCCGTTACCTCTTTCTTTTTCTTCTTCTTCTTCTTTGTTCCCTTCTTCTTCTTCTTCTTCTCTTCCTTCTCCTCGTTCCCTTCTTTAGGAGGAAGAGGCTTGAAGGGTGGCTTGTCCGCATAACCTGATTTACTTTCAGAAACAATAGAAGAAACTTGGGAGGATCCCTCCTTTTCATTAATTAATTGAAAACACACGGCGGTCCTATCATATTTTGGCAAGGTGTCATCTTCTAAAATATTTTGTATGTAAGTATTTGTATGGCTATTATCAATGCAATAAGAAAAACACCCATGCAGGACATCATCAATATCAAGATCACTCATATGTAACAAAGAGATTTTTCTCGACAATTCTTCACACCCCAAAAATAAAGTAAGTTCATCATGCTGATTAGGAATAATTTCATCATCACAATACAAATTTGCAGCACTCATTGGGTTCAAATTATCATTGGAGGAGCATTGAAAATTAAAATGACCCACTTCATGGCAAACTTCACAAATAAAAGGATAGAGGGCGCAAACTTTTTTACCAAGATCATCTAGAGCCCTAAACCACTTTCTAGTTTTTTCATTAGCATGATGGATACAATATTCATCTTTGATTTGATTAATTCCACAAGGTCTATGTAGTCCACAAAAATTAACATGCTTATAGGAATTAGCATTCTTAGGAGTTTGAGCATGCTTATTGCAATAATTAACAACAATTTCATTCTTCATGCAAGCCTCTTTAAAAGGTTCATGATACTTATCAAAATTATTTTTAGGCAATTCAAAATGAGAAGCAAAGGCTTTATAAAGATTTGCAGCAACTTGAGAGTCAAGACCATAAGTGGCACTCATATTTCGAAATTTATCGGTATCCATAAAAGCTTCAATGCATTCATAATCATAATTTATACTTGACTCTTTACCTTCATTGTTCTCCCATCCTTCAGCGTTGTCCTCAATCCGATCAAGGAGGTCCCACCTAGCTTCAACCTCCTTGCTTGTGAAAGATCCCTCCGAACACGCGTCCAGATAGTCCTTGTGTTGTCCTGAAAGCCTCGCATAAAAATTGTTAACAATAACATTACGGGGGAGCTCATGAATGGGACATTTGAGCATTAGAGATTTCAATCTCCCCCACGCTTGAGAAATACTCTCTCCATCACGAGGATAAAAGTTATAAATATAATTCCTATCAATATGCACTTCATGCGGAGGATAAAATTTAGAATAAAAGAGAGATGCAATTTCCTCCCAACCAAGAGAATGCCTATTCTCCAACAATTTATACCAATGCGCCGCTTTACCAGACAGCGAAACGGAGAATAGCTTCTTCTTCACTTCATCCATAGAGATACTGCACACTTGAATAACCCGCATAATTCGTGCAAAAACAGTAAATGATCTCTAGGATGGACAGTTCCATCCCCTTTATAGTGATTGTCCATAACACGTTCAATAATTTTCATAGGTATTTTATACGGAATACTTTCAGCAGGTGGATTCAAAATATCAGGAGCATCATTAGAGGTATCGCATATGGGAGATAAAGCATTATCAGAACAAATTTTCTCCCCTAAAGATGGGAAGCTAAAAAGATCGCAAAAACTAGCTTCCCCAAGCTTAGACTTCTTCATAGCATTAGCAGTAATTGCGTTCATACTAATAACATCGCTACTAACATGCAAATAAGGTTCCATAGGTTTTTTAATTTTCGCATCAAACAATTCTAAATCAGGAAAAAGATTAAAAAGCTCACCAATTTTTTTGTTGTTTTCCATTATGCCTAACTAGTGTAAAACAAGAAACAAAAAGTTGCAATTGCGGGATCTAAAGGAAATAGCTTCGAGCACAAACACAATGGCGCCGGAAAAATACTTTACACGGGACCGTAGTATGAGAGCCTTTTTACCTTTCCTCCCCGACAACGGCGCCGAGAAAAGTGCTTGATGTCTACGGGAGCTTCTATTCTTGTAGACGAGTGTTGGGCCTCCAAGAGCGAGAGGTTTGTAGAACGAGCAGCAAGTTTCCCTTAAGTGGATTACCCAAGGTTTATCGATCTCGGGGAGGAAGAGGTCAAAGATATCCCTCTCATGCAACCCTGCAACCACAAAGCAAGAAGTCTCTTGTGTCCCCAACACACCTAATAGGTGCACTAGTTCGGCGAAGAGATAGTGAAATACGGGTGGTATGAATAAGTATGAGCGGTAGCAACGGTGCCGGAAAAGTGCTTGGCGTGTAGTTGATGGTGGTGGTATTGCAGCAGTAGTAACGCAGTAAAACGAGTAAACAAGCGGTAGTAATGTAGCGATAGTAACGCAGCGATAGTAACGCAGCGGTAGTAACTCAGCGGTATTTAGGAACAAGGCCTAGGGATTACACTTTCACTAGTGGACGCTCTCAACATTGATCACATAACGAGAATAGATAAATGCATACTCTACACTTTTGTTGGATGATGAACACATTGCGTAGGATTACACGAACCCTCAATGCCGGAGTTAACAAGCTCCACAATAATGCTCATGTTTAAGTAACCTTTAGTGTAAGATAGATCAACGCTACTAAACCAAGTACTAGCATAGCATGCACACTGTCACCTTCATGCATATGTAGGAGGAATAGATCACATCAATATTATCATAGCAATAGTTAACTCCATAATCTACAAGAGATCATGATCATAGCATATACCAAGTACTAACACGGTGCACGCACTGTCACCTTTGCACACATGCAGGAGGAATAAACTACTTTAATAACAAATCACTAGAGTAGCACATGGATAAATTGTGATACAACATGCTGCAATCATAAAGAGATATAAATAAGCACCTCACTATGCCATTCAACGGTGAATAAGTATTCAGTGAAATCTAGCCTAAGAGACCCACACGGTGCACACACTCGTCACCTTTACACACGTGGGACGAGGAGTCTCCGGAGATCACATAAGTAAAACTCACTTGACTAGCATAATGACATCTAGATTACAAGCATCATCATATGAATCTCAATCATGTAAGGCAGCTCATGAGATTATTGTATTGAACTACATAGGAGAGAGATGAACCACATAGCTACCGGTACAGCCCCGAGCCTCGATGGAGAACTACTCCCTCCTCATGGGAGCAGCAGCGGTGATGAAGATGGCGGTGGAGATGGCAGCGGTGTCGATGGAGAAGCCTTCCGGGGGCACTTCCCCGCTCCGGCAGGGTGCCGGAACAGAGATCCTGTCCCCCAGATCTTGGCTTCGCGATGGCGGCGGCTCTGGCAGGTTTCTGTGGGTTTCGTCAATTGGTATCGGGTTTTCTGATCCAGGGGCTCTTTATAGGCGGAGAGGCGGCGCAGGAAGGTCGAAGGGGGGTCCACACCCTAGGGTGGCGCGCCCCCCCCTGGGCCGCGCCGGGGTAGGGTTTGGTGGCCCTGGGCCTCTTCTCTGGCGGTTCTCGTGTGTTCTGGAGGCTTCCGGGTAAAATAGGAACCTGGGCGTTGATTTCGTCCGATTCCGAGAATATTTCGTTACTAGGATTTCTGAAACCAAAAACAGCAGAAAACGAGAACCGGCACTTCGGCATCTTGTTAATAGGTTAGTTCCAGAAAATGCACGAATATGACATAAAGTGTGCATAAAACATGTAGATAACATCAATAATGTGGCATGGAACACAAGAAATTATCGATACGTTGGAGACGTATCACTTATCGAATCTATCACACCCGATCATCACGAGATGCTTCGAAACGATAAGACTTGATAACGGTGCTACTAAGGATGAACACTTTATTATCTTGAGATTTTAGTGAGGGATCATCTTATAATGCTACCGTCGCGATCTAAGCAAAATAAGATGCATAAAAGGATTAACATCACATGCAGTTCATATGTGATATGATATGGCCCTTTTGTCTTTGCGCCTTTGATCTTCATCTCCAAAGCACGGACATGATCTCCATCATCTTCGGGCATGATCTCCATCATCGTCGGCGAAGCACCAAGGTCAATGGCGCCGTCTTCATGATTGTCCTCCATGTAGCAACTATTACAACTACTTTGAAATACTACTCAACATGAAATTTAAAGACAACCATAAGGCTCCTGCCGGTTGCCACAATACAATAATGATCATCTCATACATATTCATCATCACATTATGGCCATATCACATCACCAAACCCCGCAAAAACAAGTTAGACGCTCTCTAATTTGGTTTGCATATTTTACGTGGTTTAGGGTTTTCGATATAGATCTAATCTACCTACGAACATGAACCACAACGTTGATACTAATGTTTTCAATAGAAGAGTAAATTGAATCTTTACTATAGTAGGAGAGACGAGACACCCGAAAAGCCTCTTATGCAATACAAGTTGCATGTCGAACGAGGAACAAGTCTCATGAACGCGGTCATGTAAAGTTAGTCCGAGCCGCTTCATCCCACTATGCCATAAAGATGCAAAGTACTCAACTAAAGATAACAAGAGCATCAACGCCCACAAACCATTGTGTTCTACTCGTGCAACCATCTATGCATAGACACGGCTCGATACCACCTGTAGGAAAACGTTGCATAGAAAACAAAAATTTTCCTACCGCGAACACGCAATCCAAGCCAAGATGCAATCTAGAAGACGGTAGCAACGAGGGGGTATCGAGTCTCACCCTTGAAGAGATTCCAAAGCCTACAAGATGAGGCTCTTGTTGCTGCGGTAGACGTTCACTTGCCGCTTGCAAAAGCGCGTAGAAGATCTTGATCACGATCGGTTCCGGCGCCACGAACGGGCAGCACCTCCGTACTCGGTCACACGTTCGGTTGTTGATGAAGACGACGTCCACCTCCCCGTTCCAGCGGGCAGGGGAAGTAGTAGCTCCTCTTGAATCCGACAGCACGACGGCGTGGTGTCGGTGGTGGTGAAGAAGTCCGGCGGAGCTTCGCTAAGCTATGCGGGCAATATGGAGGAGAGGAGCTTGGCTAGGGTTTGGGAGGGGTGGCCGGCCACTCTATGGGGGGCGGCCAGCTTATGGTCTTGGGGTGGCCGGCCCCCTCCCTTGGCCCCTCATTATATAGGTGGATCCCAAGTGTTGGTGTCCAAGTCTTCGAATAAGACCCGAAACCAAAACCTTCCATAAGAGGGGAAACCTAGCCCAACTAGGACTCCCACCCAAAGGGTGGGATTTCCACCTCCCATGTGGGGGTGGCCGGCCCCTAAGGGGAGTCCACTTGGGACTCCTCCCCCACTAGGGTTGGCCGGCCATGGAGGTGGAGTCCCATGTGGACTCCACCTTCCTTGGTGGTTTCTTCCGGACTTTTCTAGAACCTTCTAGAACCTTCCATAGAACCTTCCGCGACATTTTATTCACATAAAATGACATCCTATATATGAATCTTATTCTCCGGACCATTCCGGAACTCCTCGTGATGTCCGGGATCATATCCGGGACTTCGAACAAATATTCCAACTCCATTCCATATTCAAGAACTACCATTTCAACATCCAACTTTAAGTGTGTCACCCTACGGTTCGAGAACTATGCGGACATGGTTGAGTACTCACTCCGACCAATAACCAATAGCGGGATCCGGAGATCCATAATGGCTCCCACATATTCAACGATGACTTTAGTGATCGAATGAACCATTCACATATATTACCAATTCCCTTTGTCTCGCGATATTTTACTTGTCCGAGGTTTGATCTTCGGTATCACTCTATACCTTGTTCAACCTCGTCTCATGACAAGTACTCTTTACTCGTACCGTGGTATGTGGTCTCTTATGAACTCATTCATATGCTTGCAAGACATTAGACGACATTCCACCGAGAGGGCCCAGAGTATATCTATCCGTCATCGGGATGGACAAATCCCACTGTTGATCCATATGCCTCAACTCATACTTTCCGGATACTTAATCCCACCTTTATAGCCACCCATTTACGCGAGTGGTGTTTGGTGTAATCAAAGTACCTTTCCGGTATAAGTGATTTACATGATCTCATGGTCATAAGGATTAGGTAACTATGTATCGAAAGCTTATAACAAATAACTTAATGACGAGATCTTATGCTACGCTTAATTGGGTGTGTCCATTATATCATTCATACAATGACATAACCTTGTTATTAATAACATCCAATGTTCATGATTATGAAACTAATCATCCATTAATCAACAAGCTAGTTTAAGAGGCATACTAGGGACTTCTTGTTTGTCTACATATCACACATGTACTAATGTTTCGGTTAATACAATTATAGCATGACATATAAACATTTATCATAAAAATAAAGATATAAATAATAACCACTTTATTATTGCCTCTAGGGCATATCTCCTTCAAACCAAGCAATGGCCTGTGCTTCTATTACTCCTTCGCAAGAGTTTCTAGTGGAGTTCCACCGGGTCAGGTAATCCCGGTCTGTTTCTTGCGGGCGCTGCACGCACAAAGCGAGCTGCTGAGGCCTGTTCGGCCTTCTGTAGGTGCTGCTGAAGTTGCTCACGAAAGCTTCCTCAAAGTCCAACCAGCCATTTATGCTTCCTTCCGGCAAGTTGTTCAGCCAGATTCTTGCCGGTCCTACCAGAAAAGTTGGCACGATTCTCACGGCCCAACGCCGGTTTCCTCCTCCGGCTATGACACCTCCGCCACCAGCAATGTATACCGCGGTCACGTAATCCGCGAGCCAGTCTTCCGGCTTAGTGGTGCCATCGTATGTTTTGGTGTCCCGGGGCAACTGAAAGTTGCGAACCGGTGGTTGCTCTTTCATGATCCTTGGGCCAAAGCACTTTGGACCCGGAGGACCCTCTGCCTCGATCATTTCAGACAGGTACACTCTGTCCAGACGGTGCCTCGCATCCCGTTCCGGCAAGTTTCTTTCTCCCAACCGCTCTCCCAAAGGTTTCTGGTAAGCGGTGAGTCTTGTTGAATCAACTTCATCGTAATGTTCCGGTACCGCGGCCCTTGCCTGCCGGTACCTTGGTGGAGGCATCTCCTCATCATCATACGCTGCCCTTGCAGCCGGATAATTTTGCCCGGTCTCGTGTCTACCGGCATGAATGTTTCCGGCATAGCCTCCTTTGGCGTAGCCTCGATCTGCCCCTTGGCTTTTTCTACCGGCATCGTGTTGCCCGGCTTGTTGTTTACCGGCAAGGACCGGATCGTACACAGTCATCTGCTGTGCGTTCACCTCTTTTTCTCTTCTTCTGTCCGGATGGGGGGACGAGGCCTGCCCATGGGACTTGCTTCCGGCATTCTTTGTTGAACGCGCGGATCTTGAGGCCATAGCCTTGTTCAGCTTAGCCAGCTGCTCAGCGTTCTGCTGCTCTACAGTATCTAGCAGCTCTCTGACACGCTCTTGTTGTTTTGCCAAAGCCTCTCCGGTAAGCGAGTCACACAGATCTACGGCGGCCTTAGCAGCTTTTATGGTTTTATCCGGACTACTGTACTTAGGTTTCTCTACGATGCTAGCGGATGCGGAGGTACTCTTGCCGGTAAGAACTTCCTTACGCAAATCCTGATCTAGATTGCGAGCCTTAAGCCGGTTCTCCGGTATCCTAGCAGCATTAGCGCTAACAGAAGCAAAGCCATGGGCAGCGTTGTACTCACGTATGGTTAGGTTCAGCTCGCGCTGCGTCCGGACGATGTCGGCGCCGCTCCCGAGCAGCTTCTTGCGTGTCGCCTCCAGCTCCGCCTGAGCCACCGCCGGGTCGATGTTCTGCGCGATGGGCGTTGCCAGCACGTTCATCGCCGCTTGGAGAGGTGTTGCCGGTGGTGCGGAAGAC
Organism: Lolium rigidum; assembly: GCF_022539505.1. NCBI lineage: Eukaryota > Viridiplantae > Streptophyta > Magnoliopsida > Poales > Poaceae > Lolium > Lolium rigidum. The sequence continues at coordinate 161,604,485 of NC_061512.1, forward strand.
GCTCCCGGTGCGCCGATGTCGCGCTCCAGCGGTGGCTTGGCCGCACGGGTCGAAACCACGCGACCAGCAACCTCGTCCGCAGCCTCCTTGCCCACGCCGGCTGCGCCAGCCATCATCACCTCGACGCTGCCGGCAGCGCGGCCAGCACAGAGCCACCTTGGCGGGTCCGGTGCCACCAGCACCGGCGAGAGGCGCTGGCGCACGGGGACGGTGCCGAAGTAGACGCGGTGGCTGCCGAACTCGATGATGCGGCCGTTCTTGGGGAAGATGCCGCCGTTGGCGAAGCAGCCCGCGTTGTCGTTGATGAAGTCGATGGAGTAGAAGCGCTGGACGAGCGCAGACACTGTCCGCTCGCCGGCGACCTCGAGGATGCCCGCCCGAATGTGTATTCCAGCAAGCGCCACTTCATGCCCCACGGTGGGCGCCAACTGTCGTCGTGGTGAACAAACAGATGCCATAGGATGGCTTAGGTTGGGGCCGAATGGACGCAAGAGGATTCGGGGGAGGGTTTGTGATTAGATGGGATGAACTTCCGGATGGTTTCCTCAAGAACTTAGCCAAGGCTAGAGGTTGAAGAAGAAAGACATAAGGAAGAACTCGCTCTAGATCATCTTCTTCATTGATCTCAACAGGTTACAAGCTTCTCAGTACAAGTGTTCTTCTAACCCTCGCTCTCTTCGTGCGTGTCCGTAAGAAGGGCTGCCCCCTCTCCTTATATAGGGGAGAGGGTGGCTTACAGGGCAAGAAACCCTAATGGCATCTTTGACTAGACAAACTACTTTATAAAGCTACTTTAATCATAGATGACACCGGAGTCCTCTTTAATCAGGGATGCTGACGTCCTCCGGCTTCTTTGACCGTCATCCTTCTCTTTATCGTCAGCCCTTCGTTTAAAGCTACTTTGCTTAGCTCATCCTTGTCTTCTAGCTCTGGAGAGAATCTTTGACCAGTCCTGCCGACATGCTCTTCCTTCCGGTGGCCCGGTATCTTCTTATCCGGTTCCGGCATACCCCTATTGGGGATACCGGCTTAGCATCACTTAGCTAAATTCTTATCTTTGTGTTCCGGTACAAACATTAAACCGGTATCTTGATGGCTCAAACCATCCGGTTTGGCATGCCTTTGGCATACCGGGGGTCATCCCCCCAACAAGTTTTAATCATGCTCTCATGAAAATAGAAAATAAAGCAAAAGGAGCATCAAGAAAAAAATTCAAAACACATTTAAGTATAACCCACTTCCTCTGCATAGAAATCGTGTACACAAATAAATTCACAAAAAACAAAGTGACAAGCATAGGAAGATAAAAAAAGAGTAAATTCAAAACTTTCAGCATATAGAGAGGTGTTTCAGTACCATGAAAATTTCTACAACCATAGTTTCCTCTCTCATAATAATTTTCAGTAGCCTTATGAATAAACTCAATAATATAACTATCACATAAAGCACACTTTTCATGATCTACACACACATAATTTTTATCAAGCTCAAAAATAGTGGGATTAAAACATTCAAAACCTCTTTTAACAATTTTACAACAAGATGATTGATCGTTCTCAAGAGGTATGGGGCTCCAAGATAAAGTCAAGAGCCCTCCAATCTCATTTTAAATAGTAGTACAATTAATATTATCAACCAATATAGGACTATCATCTAGAGCTTTATCATAAACATTTTCTAAGCAAAACTCTTTAGTACCATGCACTTCGAAGTTAGACAAAAATAAAGGATTATCATAAGATTTATCAAAATAGCATGGATTATCATAGATAACGGGAGCATAATTATTATCACAAGTTTTACTCATAGTAAATATCTCGAGAGAATCCACAAGAACATAACATTCATCCTCCTTTGATAAGCATGGGGAACAATCAAATAGTGTAAGCGATAAAGAGTTACTCTCATTAGAAGGTAGGCATGGGTAGCTAATCCATTCTTCCTCCTTTTGTTCACCAGTTTCCTCCTCTTTTTTTATCTAATGAGCTTTCAGGTTCGGCAATTTCTTCCTCCACAGGTTCCTGTAAATTTTGGATAATTCTTGTGCATGACTGAGTCTCTCTTTATAATCAATGATATAACAACTATTGCTAAAATTTTCTATGCAATAACCAAGGATAGAAGAGACTATGTTTAAGTTTATTACAAGCAACACATGTTTCATAATTTTTAGACATGAACGATTCTATTTCAGAAGCTCCCATAAATAAGACAAATTGTTCTACTTCTTCAAATCCAAGATGAATATAGTTATTCCAATGATAGTTCACAATTAAAACTTCTTCACTAAAGCCACACTGGAATTTAAGATGTTTAGTATCCTGTTCATAGCAACAATTTATATCATGGCGTTTAAGCAAAATTTCAACAATTTGATTCAACTTTTGTAACACGCCTCTCATGACTTTACCCTTATATAATTATCTATACTTTATAAATAGCTCCAATAGAGGTTCTAGCATGTTCTTCCATAACAATATTTTTTTTTAGATTTTCGGTTTTTCAATTTTTTATGGATTTTCGGGTATAGAAAAATAAAATAAGATAAAATGAACTAGACAAAAGTAAACTAAACAAAACACAACTAAACGGAAATAAACTAAACAAAAATAACTAGACAAGAAAAAATAAAATAAAGTAAAAATAGAGAGACAAGTAAAGTGTACTCCCTAAGGGAACTTATGAGTAGAGTTATGCCTCCCTGGCAACGGCGCCAGAAAATAGTCTTGATGACCCTCAAGTATAGCGGATCGCAACAGTCTTCGAGGTAAGTAAAACCCAAATTTATTGATTCGACACAAGGGGAGGTAAATAATACTTATAAGCCTTAACATCGGAGTTGTCAATTCAGCTACACCTAGAAAAGCACTAGTAACAGGGGTAATGTGAAAGCAACAGTAATATGAGAGCAATGGCAATGGTAACACAACAGCAACAGTAGTAACACAGAGGCGATGGCACCGGAAAATATTCCAGTGCGTAGTTGACTGTAGAGCAATGATGATGACAGAAGGACCGGGGTTCCCAGCTATCTACACTAGTGGTAACTCTCCAAATAACATGTATTGGGTGAACAAATTACAGTTGGGCAATTGATAATTGTGAGGGCATGACAATGCATGCTATGATAAGATAAATGCTACTATAGTATTTAATTGGGCATTACAACATAATACATGTATAGACCGTAATCCAACTGCGTCTATGACTAATAATCCACCTTCAGGTTATCATCCGAACCCCTTCCGGTATTAAGTTGCAAGCAACAGATTATCGCATTAAGCAATGTGTCTAAAGTAAACAATAGAATTATCCTTAAACAAAATATTGTTGTTTTCTTCCTAGTAGCAACAACACATCTACAATCTTAGAAGTTATTGTCACTCTTCTAGAAAACTAGAGGCATGAAACCACTTTCGAGCATAAATACTCCCTCTTGGAGATACATGCAACTACTTTATCGGGGTAACTACAAGTACCAGAGAGCATGCAAGATCTTAAATAACAGTAGTATGATAATATGATAAACAATCTGATCACAATTTCACAATTTACCGGATCCCAACAAACACAACACCAATTACATCATATGGATCTCAATCATGTAAGGCAACTCATGAGATCATTGTATTGAAGTACATGGGAGAGAGAGAGTACCAACTAGCTACAACTGAGAACCCGTAGTCCAAGGGAGAACTACTCACGAACAATCATGGAGTCGAAGTGGAGGCGGCGGAGTCGATGGAGATGGCTCCTGGGGTCAATCCCCATCCCGGCAGGGTGTCGGAACAGGAACTTCTGACCCCCGAAACTTGTCTGGACGATGGCGGCGGCAACGAAACTTTTCGTGGACGGAGGCTGGTGTGTTTAGGGTTTTTGCGTCGAAGGCATTATATAGGCGGAAGGGCGAGGTCGGTGAGCACCAGGAGGCCCCACACCACCCCATGGCACGACCAGGGGGACCTACGTCAAGGGCTGGTGTGGCCTCTCTGGTGCCCTCCTCCGTCTCTGCTCTGGACTCCGTCTTCGTGTCGAGAAAATAGGAGGTTTGGCTTTTGTTTCGTTCAATTCAAAGAATATTCCTGTACAACTTTTCTAAAATACAAAAACAACAAAAACAAGAACTGGCACTGTGGCATCTTGTCAATAGGTTAGTTCCAGAAAATGCATAAAAGTGACATAAAGTGTAGACAAAACATATAGAAATTGGTGTAAAATAAGCATGGAGCATGAAAATCATAGATACGTTTACAACGTATCAATCATCTATGTGATATAAGTTTTCTAATTTATGGGAGGATCATGATGATGTAAAAGAAATAGATGATACCATAAGGTCTCATTAGATAATTTATCTTTATGTGGTGAATCTACTAAAAATTGTGTGGTTAAACTCACCTTTAATGCTTACAAATATTATGAAAGAGGAACAGACAAGAGCCCTCTTTATGTTTCCATGTTATTTAAAATTCAAAATACTGGTCATTATATGCATTAGCTACTATTAAGTTGCTGTTATTTATTCATATATAAAATGCCAATGCATAGGAAGAGAGTTAGACTTAAAAGTTAATGGTTTCAAATCTCGTGGTGTGCTCCATGTGCTTTTAAATAAAATTTAATTTGACCACACCTTTATATCCTTATTAAATTGTAAAATAACTTTACGCATTATCACATAGTAATTATTTTATAAGTCTTAATAAAAATACAAATAAACTATGGAGAGTAAATGAGAAAGATGAACATTGGAGAAGTTGGGGTCGACCTTGAGCATGTGTTGTTCATGCCAATGAAACCATTGCCAAGTCTATATCATTAAAACTCTTCCTACACTAAAACAAAATAAAAAAAGTGTTTCATATATATATATATTATCTTCTTGGATACAATGTTTTTCCAATAATTAGTATAGTTTCCATCTTGGTAGAAATTATCATATCATTTGTTTAGAGAACTAACCATATTGTAGGTATTGGAGTATCATGGAGATGAAAATATTTCTTTGTTTGAGATGAGTAACATGATATGATGAGAAAGAAGTAGAGCCCAAAAAAGGTTCTGTTTTTTTTGGAGAAATGAAGGCTTTTGTGCTGTTGTCCCGCCCAGAATTCCCGCTACAGCTCCGCCACTGATCTCGAGTAAATCATTTCAAACTTATGTTCTAGTTTTATCTTCATGATCCCTTTTGAATGTTTGCAAGGACTATGTTTTTATTTACCTTCGATTGTTTTTATTTTTTTCCTATGCATGCTTGTTGTTTCAAGATAGTTTCTGTTTAGTTTACTCGCTGGTTTTTAAAATAAAGTACCAAGTTTTACCTATTTGGGTGTTATTCAAAGTTGTGAAACAAAATGGAAGTTGCAGATTCCTGCATGCTACTTTTTAGTGCATGATTTTTCTATTTTTTGGCAACTCCTAAAATCTTAAAAAATTCACCGAAGTTGCAACTTTTCACTCTATATTTGTAGAAAATTTGGCTAAAATTCCTGACATGTCTAAGTAGTCGTAAATATTGAGTTTTTCTGTTGCTAAAATTCTAGACAGATTCCGCACCCTAATGTTAGAACCATTCTTTTATGTATCAAAATGATTTTTCTTATTTTTTTTTGATATACTAGGAATGAGTAGGACATTACGTGCTCTCTGGTTCATAAAGGAATAATTTTGTCTTTGTAGAATAAGGCATCAAGAATGATATTTTTGTACCACTAATGTCACCCCTAGAAAATAAATGGGAGAAAGTTTTGTGTTGAAGTATTTTCACAGGGAATAGAGGAACACCACACCAAGAGATATCCAATAATGGTGAAAACCATAAGCTTGGGTGTGCCCAAGGAACCCCACTGGACTCATCCAAAACTTTCGGTTTGCACACCCCTAAATTTTGTTTTTTGAGCAACATAGAATGATCGCAAAAATTTGGAGCGTCCTTTATCAGTTTTACATCTAGTTTTCCTTTGAAATAAATGAGACCGTCATAATAAAAACTTTGCATACATATGAAATAGCTACTGAAATAAATTATCCATTTCTTGAATACCTTAATGAAAATAAGTTACATGCCATGAAAAGAAAAGGGGATGAAAACAAAAGGTTGAAAGTCAAGTATGCATGGGGAAGTGATATTAGATGTTTACTATCTTTGTGTTCTCCTCGCTATATTTGATGAAAAGTAGATATTATTGAGGAACATTACTTATACTTGATTGAGATATAGAAGCTTTGAATAAAAGTCTATGCATCCCATTATGCTTGTTATTGCGGACTTGGCACATATTCAATGGTGAGTAACTATATTTCTATGTGTCTTTAAGATATGAAGGTTGATGTTTGTGTGACAGTCCAGTCTTTTAAATGGTGAACCTCAGTGTTGAATCATATGTAACTCGGTTGATAGTATCTTTAGTTGACCAACCAACCTCCTGCTAGCCTTTGAACCAATGAGACACCACTTAGAAAATGAAAAAGGAAAAAAAAAGAAAAAAGGAAGAAAAGAAAAAAAAGGGAAGAAGAGATTGAACCCAATGAGTCGGCCAATATGATGACACCAAAAAAGGGCTAAAACTAAGAAGTGCCCAAAGACAAATCAAAGAAATTCCAATATACTCCAAAGGGGAAGAACCCCAACCACTCATAAGGTGTTAACGCTAACAAGCGAACACTTATCCCACTTCCACTCTATCCTTTGGTCAACTAAAGATACTAGCTACTTACTCATGTATGAGTCTTCTATGAGTGTTTAAATGTTAAAGGACTGGAAGGATACGACATCCTCCCATTATTTGGTTTGCAATGCAAGCATGATAAATGACTAGTTAACAATTGAAGGAATCAAAGGTCTTAAAAACTTTCTCATGATTCAATCAAACACCATGTGAGAATTTTACTTGTTGTTACTACCAATTAATCATGCCAAGTAGTGTTGCCATATATTATCTCTTTTACACCATGCATAGATAGCACCACACCAACACAATGGATATTTAGTAACACTTTGCTATTCATTGACAAAGCTATGTATCAAATACTTTCCATGTTAAATTTATTATGCATGCATAGAGCAAACTTGTTGTCAAAGTATTTTAGAAGTAATGCAATAAACTCCAAAATCCATGTTAGTTTTACCACATTTACGCTCGAGGACGAGCATATGTTAACCTTGGGGATGTTGATGCATGTAAAATGCATACATAAACTTTATAGTTTATTGTGTCAAAATCGTTATATTATGCAAATTTATTATATTTATTGGTATTAACCTATTAATAGTTGCAAAAGTGCACAATTTCTTGTTTTAAACTTTGTTGTGTAGGAAATAGGCAAATATGGAAGGAAACCTGTCATAATGATGAAATCTGGAGTTTTCTGAAATATGTCTCTGCAAGATACTTTTTAAAAATCGCCCCTAAAATACCCGAAGATTGTCTCAAACATAATGTCGAAAATTTCTAGAGCTTTCGTTTGACGTAAAGAACTCCCCAAACAGAGTTCGTATGCGAAATCGGCGCCCGTTTTACTGAAGGGTACAGATGTAGTTTCAGAAACCAAAAAAATGTTGATGTGATTGACCCAAGCTCTTACCATAATTGATGGATTTGGCCAAGACACGACTTTATGGACTCATAAAGGATAGAGAGGAGTCCTAGGAAGGTTTTAGAGGTGCCCAAGAGCACTGGACCAGAGGTGTCCATCCTATGGCCAAGATTGCACCTCCACCCCTATATATTGAGAGGAAACCCTACTTTTGTAGACATCCATCCATAGCAATGGAAACTTCCCCACCTTGGCAGACGCCAAGGAGGGGGAAAAGCTCCTCCACACCAGC
>NC_061512.1:161612412-161650663 GCF_022539505.1 Lolium rigidum
TAATGCAAAAGCAAGGGGGCAACGCTTGTGTTTGTTGCTTTGAGTTGTCCGTTTCCAGCTAATTGTTACATGTGCAATTCTAAAGGAACTGAAATTACCTGAATTTACGAGTAGCATGGGTATTGTGAGTGTGATGAGTTCGTCTCAGCTACAGTACTGAAACTACTTCTATATCTGAAGAGGCAAGTCATCATCACGCTTACTAATGTATGCTTTGTAGGTGAGTGTTTTTTTTATAAGCATACAAGCGATGTTTAGGTTTTCCTTTGACGAAACGTGAACGCTGGAAGGACTGTTGTTCATGGAACAGAGTGGTTTAAATATTTAAACAGTGCCTGCCATGTCGGCCAAGACATACTGGTTTAACAAGTCAACGGCCACAAAAATGAGATGGTTCACCTTCTCTATATGCCTTGTGTTTTAATAAATCGCAAATCGACCAAATCAACTAAACTTTTTTCCGCTTTCATATTGCTGTGTGTCGATGGTAGGCTGCTTTATCACAAATCAACTAAACTTTTTTCCGCTTTTCATATGATGCTTTACCACAGTAGCATTGTTGTTGACCGATTCGAAGTCCAACTGTATTTGGATGCATAGAATTTGAGTGTGGAATTGAATTGAACTAAAATTCTAAATCCAAGATGGAAATGAATTGGCTTCTAATTCGATTCTCGTTTGTTTGGATGTGTTCGGAAATTGTTGTTGAAATCAAATTTTGTAACCAATTCCAAATCTTGTTTGGATAAACAAACTATGGAATTTGATAAATTTTGTCCACAATACCTGGACGAACATGCCCGGGGCGCCTGCCCCCAGGATGCTCGAGTTCGACCCTCCGCCATGGATCGAGCCGGCGGTGGCCCGGAAAAAGCCGGAATCCCGTCCAGGCGGTGGCCACCAGGAGGAGCGTTGGGGCGGGCCGGAGTCGGCCGGATCTCCTCCAGGCGAGTTCGCTGCATGGGCACACGGCGGCGGTCATAGGGCTCGCGGCGGCGGTGGTTGGGGCACGGGTCGCCGGTCTAGGTGAAGACCATGGAGAAGGAGGCGAGGCAAGGGAGACGAGGAGGAGGGTTGAACCTGCGCGGCACCGCCGGTCGGGTTAGGAGCAACGACGGGGAAGGAGGAGAGCGACCGGTGCTCTCTCGCGTTTCCATGCCTTTCCGAGGTCCGCAGCTCGGAAACGATGCAAGTTTTTTTTTTTGAGACAACCTGCCAAGCTTTATTGATTTATAAGAATGTTTACAGGAATGGAATCAAAGTTTGGTACATCAAGCCAAAGCTGATGACCAACATCAAGCGATACAGAATACTTGGCTAGGTTGTGTGCTTCATAATTTGATGATCTTCCCTCATGAGCGAATATGCAATCCTGAAGAGAAGAAGATCTCGCAGCAATCTCTCTTGTGACAGAGCTGTACTTTCCCATAGTTCCTTCTCTCAAATCCTCCACGACATTCTTACAGTCTGATGCAATGTAGACTCTCTGCAAGGCTAGATCTCTCTTGGAAACGATGCAAGTGAAAAGGTAGGCGGGCAGGGACGGCTCTCCTGGCCTCAATTCTAAGGTCACTCAAACAGTCGAATTGGGCCTATTTGCCCCCAAATTTCAATTCTACGCTCAAATTCTTTGCATCCAAAGGCAGTGATTTGCTATTCATATTAGAAAAGAAGATGCACCTGATGTGGTCTCGAGGAAGATGACATGCATCCCTCCTGCCTCTGTTCTTTTCCTAATCTTTGATTGGTCTTTTTCCACTTGGCTTATTCTAGTCCTGACATCTATGTTGCTCATAATGTCAACTCTGATCCAGCTGCTATGCAGGCTATTTTGCAATCTGGCAACCCGTGTGCCTCTCTCTAAAATATTTTCACTTTCTTTTGGTTTCACTGGAAGACCAAGAACGATCGGCTCACCTTCGCAGGTTTGCTTGTCCTTCCTCGAGCTCCTCCGTCGGAAGTCGGTTTACCGCATGGCACGCAGTCAGGACTTAGCGTGAACGAGAGACGAGTGCCATGATGTCAGGAAGAGAGCTTAGGACGTAGGGCATGTACAATGGTAGAGAAGATATGCTTTCCCTTATTCTACCATATCAGCTAAAGAAGGCATTAGATATAAGTCATACAAGACATTATCTCTTACAGCCATCTCTAGCAATTAATATGAATAATTAAATTTTGGTATGAAATTTATTGCTAAGGAAAGACATATGTGATACAATGGAGAAAAAAAATGTTCCCTTATTTACTAAGAGATAATCCCTTAGCTAAGTGAATACAACCTTCTCTCCTTCATCCTCTTTCCTTCAATTAAACAAAAAATCTGACGTGACAATTCAAAAAAAAGGCTAACATCATCCCATTAGTACGTGCTCTAAATTATCGGAAACAATTTAGCTTGTTTCGAACATTTTTTGAAGTGAAAAGTTGAAAATCCAGGCTCGTGTAAGAAGAATCTTCCTAGAACAAGTAGTGGTAGTACAAGGGGTATGCAAACCTAGCAAGTAGATTGATATTTTAATCTCGTGTGGACCGTTGACGGTTGAGCGAGCACGTCTTCGCACTTCCTTTCCCTCTCCTCCCTCTCTGCTGAATTTCCATCCTCCTCGTGTGCATCTCCACTTTCCTGTTGATCGCTTCAACACTTCCAGCTCTTATTTTAACACCAAACAAGTTTACAAATTCTTCATCATCATCGCCGCCACCATCTTCTTCTTCCCAATAACAATTCAGCGCTCTCATCGATCCCACCCACTACCTGCTCCTCAATACTTCTGCTTCTGTTATTCTTGCTGCAACACCAGCCCCACGGTTTCAGAAACCAAGAACGTGAGAAAGGGGACGCACTTTCCTTCTCCTGACGCCAAGATCGGTCCTTGGAGGACCCAGCCAAGATCGAGAAAGAGATTCCCTGCCGGTGCTGATTAATTGGTTGAAGCAGGGAAACTCAGCAGGGCGATTTCACCCGAGATGTCCCGGGGCTACGGGGAGATGGGGCAGAAGGTGGACTACGTCTTCAAGGTGGTTCTCATCGGCGACTCCGCCGTCGGCAAGTCGCAGCTGCTCGCGCGGTTCGCTCGCAACGAGTTCAGCCTCGACTCCAAGGCCACCATCGGCGTCGAGTTCCAGACCAAGACCCTGCACATCGACAACCGGACCGTCAAGGCGCAGATCTGGGACACCGCCGGACAAGAAAGGTACTATTACTAACTAACCAAGTATTAACAAAACCCCGCATCCTCTCCATGGCCTTGACCACTTCATCGGGGGATCATTCATAGGATTGCAGATGTTGTACTAGGCTAGCCGCATTAACTATATGCTCCTCTGTTTCAAATTCATGGGTGAGGATTTTTTGTGTGGAATGTAGAGAGGTTTCTAAATTTGGAATGGATATTTACATACTAGTAGTTCATACTTTGCTCAGTCCAAATTTAGAATGGATATTTACATCAGATAAGCATGGCACAGATTTTGACATCCATCAGAACTTACAGTTACCAATTCTCATGTAGTTGCACATTTTCAATTACTATTACAATTAGAATCTGCCAAAAACATTTGACTATCTTCTCAGCACTAATGTCATTGAAGTAGACAGCAAATTATGAAGACTTTGCAATAAGTCTTTTTTTTTTTAAGCAGAGGCAAAAGCTTTGCCTCTTCACATTAACTAAGGAGTTGAAACATGGTTTCAAGGACAAAAAGAATGGTACAAAACAGCCTAGTATCCCGGAACTGTACAACTCAAATTCTCCTTGCTCTGAGAAGGTGTCGTAGTTAACTATGCTTAAAATTGACAAACTGGCGTTTTCCCTGTTCATTCTGGGTATCTACCAATACAGTACCAAAAATATGTCCATACTAATGCAGTTGATATTTGCTCAATAAAAACATAGATGCGATAGTTACATCAGACAGAGTAGCATGCCTTAGACTTTGACACTTCCAACAAATTCAGTTACCTACCATCATATATAATTGCACATCTTAAATTAGGAACAATATTAGAATGTGATGAAAAACGTTTGACCAACTTCTCAGCAATAAAGTGACAAAAAAGGAAGAAGACAACAAGATAAACAGCTTAGAAAGTACTCTCACCGTTTTATAAGCTGTATCATGATTCTTTTAGGCGAGGGTTCAACCAAAAGTTACTCTACTACTATGCATTTTAATTGAAAAAAGTTATGTCACTAAATATGTATTTAAAGGCACTTATAATTACAACTGTGTATCACATAAAGATTTGTCTTACCGAATCATGATACATCATGATACACCTTCTATTATGAAATGGAGGGAGTAAGTCCTATCTAGCAGTTTGGTCATGAATATTTTGCTAAATTTAAAATTAAATGGCAATTTTGTTGTTTTCGTTGCTGTAAGTGAACTTTAACAGCACTAATGACCTACCTCAACTTGCTTCATTTATTTAATTGTTCACTTTCAATATCTAAGCATACACTAAATGTGGTAACAGGTACCGAGCAGTAACAAGTGCGTACTACAGAGGTGCAGTAGGAGCTATGCTAGTATATGACATGACCAAGCGTCAGTCCTTCGATCATATGGCAAGGTGGCTCGAGGAATTGCGAAGCCATGCTGACAAGAACATCGTTATCATGCTAATTGGGAACAAATCAGATCTTGGTACACTCCGGGCTGTCCCGACCGAGGATGCTAAGGAGTTTGCTGAACGTGAGAGCCTCTTCTTCATGGAGACCTCCGCACTTGAGGCCACCAATGTCGAAAACGCTTTCACAACTGCTCTCACAGAGATATACCGCACCGTCAGCAAGAAAAACCTTATTGCAAACGACGAGTCTAATTCTAGCGGAAACGCGAGTTTGCTGAAAGGAACAAAAGTTATCATCCCTGGTCAGGAGGCAGCCCCTGCAGCCAAGGCCGCATGCTGTATGTCCTCGTAGACATAACATCATATATACTCTGGTGTTTCTGGCAATTAAATGTTTCGATGTAGTCCCACTGTATCTACAGATTGAATAGCTGGGATTCTTGGGAGGAGGGACGAAAGGTCCATATCAATAGTTAACTCACATACATTGTAATTTTCTTGATGACTACTTTTTAATCTAATTATATGGCGGTGTGTAGTCATTAAGAACATTTTTCAGATAAACCAGCTCAACCTTTTCACCTTTTCTGTTGGCTCTTCTCGGAATCTCCAGGCGCAAACATGCTAGGCAATGAAAGCGTGTGTTGCCGTGTATATCTGTCTTCTTAAAATAGGTGCAGAGATATTAGAGAAAAAACATTAAAGGTACAAGTACAATTATCTGAGTAATATTGTACAGAATTACAGATACTATCTGGAATCAGCCTAGTTTAGTCCTATCTTAGTCAGACATTAAGCAGGTCACAGTGGTGGTCGAAATGAGAAACCTCAACAAGACTTTTTTTTCCACAGAAACAACAGATGTTGTTAGATAATCAATAATCACGTACAAACAATAACACACGTGTAGTTTAAATTTGACATGCTTTTATAAAATCGACTGAAACTCAAAAAATAAATAAATCAAAGGTACTTAGAAACAGAAAAAATCAGATCGTGCGTAAAAGCATTGCGACAGAAAACGGTTCCCCCTTGCGTCGCCTCCTCCGGGCGACCGGGGGCGAAATCCTACCAGCCGCCGCCGCCGCTCCTTCCCCCTCCGTCCCCCTCCTCGTCACTCCCCGAGGCGCCGCCGGGCCTGGCTCGCGACGCCGGTGATGGGGGCGGCGGGGATCTGGGCCCTGGGCCCTTGGCTTCCTGCGACGTATAGATGGAGGAGCATCGCGCTGGGTTCACCGTGGCTGGGGCGGCCGATCGGTTCTTCCTCCGGCGTCGATGGAGGGCCTGGCTCCGCTATGGGCTCGGGAGGACTCGATCGGCGGCCTCCTCGGTGGGGACTCGGGATCTCAGGGCGGCGTTCCTGATCTGGTGGTGCGGCGATTCCTGCTCGGCGGCGAGAGGTGTTCGCGGGTGTGGGCTGGCTTCTGCGGCCGTGTGGGCGGCGCGGAGCCGACGGGTGCTGGCCGTGGCCCCGGGCCCCCTCGGTGGTCGTCGACGCCAAATCTGAAGGTTGCAGTCCCTCCTCTCCTCATGGCGTCCAAGCTCCCTGGCACTTTTCGGCCGAGCTGCTAGCAGCAGGACTCTGCGACCGGGAGAAATCCCTAACCAGCGGTAGCGGTCACAATGGCGACGTCCTTGGGCGCCGCCTTCCCTGTTGGGGGTGCCGTCGAGGTACTGTCCCTCCCCCTCCTCCTTGCTCCCTGGGTGAAAACCTAATCCTGGATTGGACCGCGGTGTCGCTGTAGGGTCGCTAACCTTGCTGAAGTCGCGGTCTTCGGTAGCTTGGGTAGGTTGTGGGCGCAGGTTGTGTGTGCGGGTGGTGTGCCGGTGCTCTTCTCCAGCTTGCCCAACTGCTTCATCTCCGACACGTTCGAGCTCCGGCTTGCTGTTGTGCTTCTCAGTGTGTTCGGCATGGTGTCGGTGTGCTTGGATCTACTTCCTCGGACGTCGCCGTTAGTGGGAAGTCAAGCTCAGGGGAGCGCCTCCATCGGCCGACAATACAACGCCCTTCGAGCCAGGGCAAGGAGGCAGAGAGCCTTCTTTGGCGATGGTATGGCTGAGGTTGATGCTCGATTCCGTGGGGTTTTCCATGCCAGGCCACACTTGCTGTCTTCCTCTCGAGCTCCACCGGCGTCGGGCCGCCGATCGTTGAAGAGGGCCTTGGTGTTGCAAGCTGTGTTTCATCTCTGTTGTTTTTTGCTTGTAGCTTCTTTGGGTTGTAAGCTGTTCTCAACATCCTTGTACTCTGGCCTTGTTTCTTTATTAATTTAAAGCGGGTCTAATTGTACTTAAAATTGGTGGTATACCATATTACCCCTTTTTTTTTTGTTATTCCTTCAACATACCTCCATTTTTGGGACACATAAAAAGGGAAAACATTTTTCTGTGACAAAATGTTGGAAACTCATTTTGACACTTTTGTTTTTCATGCCAAGATACATTTGTATGCATAATTTGGAAAAATTATGACAAATATGACACGGATATGGCCATCACCAAGATCATTTGGGTAGAAAGTCAAGATAATCCAGACATGATAGCCCATTTACGAACTTGTGTTATTTAATTGCCATACTACAGTTTTGTTATTTTCTGTCAATGAGGCCACATAAAGGACTCCATGTGCAAGTTTTACATATTTTTTTTTCATTTTCTTTGATTGGATTCAAAATTGGTAAAATGACCATTGATAGCAAGGGGTTAAATCTTTGAAATTTGTTTCCAGTGGCTAGAATCCTACTTTGTTAGCTTAAAACTAATTTTATCATTTTAAAACTAAACTAGTTTACATTTGACATACTATTATAAAATCGGCCGAAAATAAATAAAAACCACATGTACCTAGGAAAGGAGAAAATCCGTCAAGTCTAGAAATTGCCATTCCGATAGGGTCTAACTTGAGTGATGCCACCCCATATTTTTGTACTTGCTTTAAAAACCTTTTTAGAACACATAAAATCTAAAAATATTTTTATCTGAAAAAAATTGGAAACTTATTATGAAACTTTTAGTAGGTCCTCAGAATGAGTAATTCCCGATTTTTAGGGAAAAGACGGCCACGGGAAGGCGACAGGAAGCATCTTGGGCCGAAACTACACCAAAACAGTCCGAACTGAACCTTCTCCCAGATGGGCGTGTTTCAACTTCTTCCCGGGCCTTTTATTCTTACACGATGGGCCGTAGGACTCCGCAGCGCTCGCTAGGGTTATTAGAGGAGTCTCACTCCTCACCAAAACAGAGCCCCGCGCGCACCTGGTGCTCCCCCAGTTCTCCCCAGCGCCGCTGCCGCCGAGCTACCCTGGCCGAGCTCATCGTCTGGGTCGACGCCGAGGAAGCGGTACCAAGCTCTCCTTCCAGTACCGCATCAGAGCATCGGTGCGGCGGTGCCACCCGGGATCGCTCACCGCTTCCTCCGCCCACCACCCAATTCGCCATGGCGTAAGACCTGCCACCGCGATGGGGGCGACCGCGTGATTCCGGATAACCGGGAGAATTTTAGTTTCCATCTAACGGTAACGTATGCCCTAATGTTTGCCATGACGATCGACTGATTTTTGGTTGAAAACGTTAGTACTACAAAGGATGATTGATATTTGATATGGTGTCTTTGATGTTGCCACAGGGCATTCGTAATTCATTGATTGGATATCCGATCCTCCTATAGACGTACTATTTCGATTTACGAATTTCAACGTGATAACCAGTAAGATTTTATTGCCATGATAATCTAGTACGTAGTAGCTTTCTATCTATGTGACTGTTTTTGTATTACAAATTTTTTGTTTTCAATTTTGCGCTGTGGGTAATCGAAGAAAACTTATTATAAATTGTTTATATATATGACTTTTTTTTGCTTTTAGATACATTTTAAGTGTTTGGAGGAGGCGATGCTTCTAACGCACACATCAGTATTTTAAAGGACCGGCCCTGCTCTGCTCGCGCATTGCTGCCATCAACCTCGCCGGGTGTCATTTTGAGCACACGCTCCCCCGCAGGCCGCAGATCGACAGCATCTGGCGGTCGACATGGACATGGAGCACACGGACGTGCTGGTGGACATCCTCCGCCACCTCCCTCCGCGCAGCCTCGCCATCTCCCGCGGCGTATGCTCCACCTGGCGGGCCACTGTCGACCACCACCGTCTCCTGAGGGCGGACCTGCTCCCGCTCTCGCTCGATGCCATCATCTACGACAAAGTCGAGATAGACGCCCCGATCCTCTTCTCCCGCCGCTCCACGTCGCGCTACATCACCAGCAGGCTAGACTATCTCGAAGAAGATCCTGCCTATGGGGAGGTTGCAGGAGAGATGAAGGATCACTGCAATGGCCTCATCTTGATCCAGAATGACGTGGTCGTCAATCCCGCCACGCGACAGTGGGCACGGCTGCCCCCGCTGCCATGTGCGTGCCCGAGGCCCAGGATGGCAACAACGTCCTGCGGACGCTGCCACAATAACCGCTACCTCGTCTACGATCCCACCATGTCACCGCACTACCAGGTTTTCTTCATCCCTCGAGTTCCTGGTGACGTACCGGCCGACAGCGACACGGCCTGCACCACGGAGTGGCCTCCTTCGCAGTACGTCATGCATGTCTTCTCGTCGAGGACAAAGTGCTCGAAGCAGAGGTCATTTGCACGAGATGGGGATGCCCCTGGAACAATCCAAGACGTTCTATCATGCAGGAATTCTGATATGGATCTGTACTACGCCGCTTACTGGCATGGGTCACTATATGTTCCCTGTAGACAAACGCAAGGTGGCTTTATTTTGAGGTACATCTACTCAAACTCAGACACCATACATATTTACATCGATTCCTAGTATTACTTTATCATCCTTAATAAATAATAATGTTACTTGGGTTATTAATGCTAGCGCCGATTTGATTTTTGTAGAATAAACCTATCGGATGACAAGTACGAGGCAATTAAGCTGCCACGAGGGTGCAGACAATTTCGTCTTGGAAAATCAAAGAAAGGGGTCTACTGTGTATTGTATATCGACGGCCGATGCAAGTTTCAGCTTTGGTTCCTTGATGAGTCGTGCGGTCTGATAGTCTGGGTGTTCAAGACCGAAATCAACCTCGAGCCAGCATGGAGAAGATACTGTTGGAGTTATGGCAGCCGTGGACCATGGATCTTGCAGACGAGCGAGGAGGCGGAGTTGTTGTTGAAGAGCGACCTCATGCTCGTACAAGAATACAACCAAGCGGTAGAGAAAGATGGTTTCGAATGGCACTCTGACGATGAAAATGCTGTTGGCATTGTTACAGACGGGTCTGAAAAGTGCAATTCTTACTTTGACACTCTTGTTCTTGGGTGTCTTGGATTTCATCCTTACAAAGAAATTATCTTCTTTCACGAGGACGACTATGGAACAGTTGCATATCATTTAAACAGCTCCAAGGTTCGATACTTGGGCAGGATGGAGCACCATTATTCCGAGATAGAGATCAGTTTTCCGTACGCACCTTGTTGGATGAGAGACTTACCTGGAGGTAACTAACGCCAAGTCATATATATGTTTCTCCTTCATACATGGAGGGACTTACCTGGAAGTAACTAATCTTGAACTGCACTTTCTCCTTCATACATTAGTATTTTTTTTATCTACGTGTAGAGCTAGTCAGAGTGAGAATCTCTTGTCAAAGTTAGATATGCTGATACTACTTTGACATATGCTCCTAGTATATTGGTGTTTGTATGGGATTTGTTGCCGTAGATGAAATCAACTCAGCTCGGTTATGCCATTTATTTATTGCCATGCACATTCACTAGCTTTGCTTCATTAATCGTTGATAAGGTGGTCACATGCTCTTACTCGGCTCCTTAAATCCTCAACCTAAATGTATACCTGTGAGTTACATCAGAATAACCTGCCTGACATTTTGACACTTTCAGAGGTTTCAGTTACCGATTACTCTGTATCATATAGTTCCACATCTTCAGTTAGGAACAAGATAAGAATCTGCCAAAAAAAACTTCAACCAACTTCTCAGGAATAAAGTGACAGAAGTAGACAGCAAATTAAACAGCTTACACACGTAATATAATGTAATGTGTATAATGATTCGTGTACAACCAAAAATTACTCTACTAATATATGCACTTTATGTGGCATAAAGGTTAATGCCGCTGCATCTGTATCTATAGGTACTTACATTGTAATTGTGTATTGCAAGATTGGTCCAGCTCCTGTCCTAACAAATCATGGAACTTCTTATATTATGAATGGAAGGATTAAGTATCATCATCTAGCTGTTTTTTCATAAATATTTTGTTAGATTTGCAACTTAATGTATTCTTGTTGTTATGATTGTTGTAAGTGAATTGTAATAGTGATAATAGCCTAACCCAACTTGCTTCGTCTATATAACTCTTCATTTTCAATACCTAATAAGACTTGCACTGAATGTGGTTACAGATACCGAGCATCAACAAGTCCGTACTACAGAGGTGCAGTAGGAGCTTATGCATAGTATGACATGACAAAGCGCCAGTCCTTTGATCATATGGCAAGGTGGCTCGAGGAACTCCGAGGCCATGCTGACGAGAACACCCTTATATAATACTAATTGGGAATAAACCAGATCTTGGCACACTCTGGCTGTCCTGACTGAGGATGCCAAGGAGCTTGCTGAACGCGAGAGCCTGTTCTTCATGGAGGCAGCTCTAGACATAACAATATATATACTGTGGTGTTTCTGAGAGTTACAAGTTTCTAAGTAGTCCCGCTATATCAAGTTCTAAGTAGTCCTGCCATATCTACACACTGAATAACTTGGATTATTGGCAGGAGAGACGGAAGGGCTACATCAATATTTAACTCACATACATTAAATTCTTGAGGACAACTTTTTGTATCCAATTATATGCTGGTGTGTAGTCAACTAGTCATTAAGAATATTTTCCGATATTATCCGCTGAACCTTTTCACATTTTCAACTGTTCTTTTCTGAATCACCATGCCCATGCAGCAGACATACTAGAACATGAAAGTGTGTTTTTCTGCGTATATCTGTACTCACAAAACAAGTGGTGAAATATTTGAGAAAAACTTAAGGGTACAACCACAACTATCTGAGTAATATAATATTGTACACAATAACAGATAGTGTATGGAACTAGAATACTCCTAGATTAGTTCTATCTTCTCATTATTGTCGCCGTCGTCTAGCCTGAGAGATTTTCCAAAATTATAAGACGAGTTTCTTTCCCTGCCAACTTTTTTTTTTGCATATTATCATTCATTGCCTGGCACTATGTCTAATTAACCAAACCTTGATTTTGATTTTCGGAGTTACCTTAGTCTTCCATGGGTATTTTAAAATTTTCTTTTTCAAATGATCATGAAGTCTTTTATATAAATATTTTAAATTATAAGATTCTGCATCACAACCTTTGGTACTCTCCCACCAATTGCAATTCATGCATGAATTGCTTGAAGCTACGACTGGAGAAACACAGAAAAAAATTGAAAAAGAAAATTGGCGAAACATGTATCCATAAACCTTATCAAGCGACAAAATAAACTAGCCTAACTCGTAATTAATTAAACAAGAAAAGCAATGAAATAGTTAATATTTTAAGCAGCTATATATGTAAAGACCAAAGAAGTGCCGTAGGTGATCGATCTACTTGAATGCCCATTGGTTCTCCTTGCGGATCTCCGCCTGCTAGTCCGACGTGAACTCGTTCTTGATGTTGAACATACGATACAATGATGTTGTAAACAGAAACGCCCCTGACATTACCACGCTGCCCACCTTGTGCAAAAAACGAAATTTAGATGGCCGGGTGAAGCCCGACTATTCATCTACTCAACCCTTAAGCTTCCTGATCATCCACCACCAAGCTATGATTTCAGCTGGAGATTTAACAAGTTTAAGCAAGCTTTATTCCTCAATTTTTATAAGGCCCGACACAAAGCGGCTTGCTTTCACAAGAAAAGATTCTAACAATTCAACTAAAATATTGGTCTATTTGGCGCCCCTATAGTTTTACTCACCACACTTCACATATATGTTGCCGTCGGACACTTAAAAATAGATGATGAATTGTTTCAAAATCATCTTAGAACCGTGGATTTAACATTCGTGGCCAACCTTTTTTTTTGCATATACTATCCTTCGTTGCCATGGCATTATGTCTAACTAACCGAAGCTAGATTTTGATTTCGGAGTTATCTTAGTCTTCCACAGATATTTTAATTAAAATATTTTTCCTCAAATGATCATGAAGTCTTTTGTATAAAGATTTTAAATTTAAGTTTCTGCATCACAACCTTTCGTACTCTCCCACCGATATTGCAATTCATGCATGAATTGCTTCAAGCTACGGCTGGAGAAACACATTGAAAAATTGAAAAAGGAAACCGGCGAAACATGTATCCATCAAGCTTACAAGTTTTCAAGGTTTCAAACAACAAAATAAACTAGCCTATCTTATAAGTAATTAAACAAGAAAAGCGATGAAATAGTATACAATTTAAGTAGCTACTTATATATAAAGAGCAAAGTGGTGCCCCAGCTAGGTGATCGATCTACTCAAATGCCCACTGGTTCTCCCTGCGGATCTCTGCCTCCTCCTCCGGCGTGAAGTCATTCTTGATGTTGAACGTCTGGCGGATTTCCTCTGGTGACTTGCCCTTGATCATGTCAGCCACCCTCTGGCAGCTGAGGTCGAGGAGGCCCTTGATCTCCAGAAAGTTGGCGGCGAGGATGATGTCGTACAGAGTGGCCTGATCCAATTTGATGAAGGCGACGTCAAAGGTCTTGAGGTCCTGCTCGCTGGCGCTATCGCCGGAGGCGGCGACGTGCTTGTTACAGTACTCGATGACCTTGGCGAGTATGCCGGAGGTGACGTTGGGGAGCTTGACGCCCTTGTCGTCGACGCAGTTGTCCTCGATCATGTGGTTGACGGTCTGGGACATGGCCGCTGCCTCCTGCGCGATCTCGAACTTCTCGCCGTCGGAGCTGATCAGCGTGATCATCTTGCCCACGACCTCGTCAGCTTTATTTTCCTCCGCCGTGGTCGCCGCCATTGTCCCAGGCTGATCTCTCGTCGAAACGCTAGGTCGGGTCTAGGCTCTAGGGTGTCTAATAGGTAATAGCTCGAAACGTTAGATCTGGATCGTATGCTTGATCGATTTGGTGCAGGGCAATCGATGGTTCCCGGCCGTATTTAAAGGCTCAGAGAAGGCAAGGAGAGGCCAACTCGGGTCTGGTCGGGGTACTCGATCGAGTTTGGATCGGTCTTTTGTCAGACACGGTCATGATCTCGGAGAGATTCTACACGTTATGAACTTATGATTCATCATGCAAGCTCTGCGTAGTTTGCTGCCGTGATTGTTTGGATAATGTATCTGAATCGGCGATGGATTTGACAATGGGATCGAGTCGGTACATTGCTGCCGTGAGGCCTTGCTAGCCCTTGGTGACTGGTGAGCCAAACATGCACGCACTGACTCTTTCTCTTTTTGAAAATTCGACCAAACTACTTATAATCATCAACAATATAAATATTCTAAAAAATAATAAAATTAGAAATAAATACTTAGACCACCTAGCAATGACTACATACACTAGCATTAGCTGAAGGCGCGTCGTCATCGTCATCGTCCCTCCATCATCGAAGTCAAGCAAAAAAAGCAAAGTTGTATTATAGATTGTTGTAGTAGACAAACGAGAAGGCATCATGCTAACACCCCAAAGGACTAGCGCACCAGAGCAGCAACCATCGCCAATGATGACAAGCATAGATCGGAAGAGACTGCCGTGAACACGAAAACCGACCGCGCCCTAGGATTGAACAAGAAGGACTTTATTCTGACTTCGGTATGTAGCCGCCGCCTCAACATCCAAATAAAGACAAGTAAAAAACAATCTAAAAAGGAACATAAATTCCCCGCTAGCATGGGACCCGTGGTCCACCATACCTCAAGGCCCCAAATCCGCTGGAGGTGGAGCAAACCAGCGGCGTGGCTGAATGTACTAGGACGTCGCCTAGAGGGAGGGGGGGTTGAATAGGCGGTGTATAAAAACTTCTACTTGAGAGCTAAACTAGGCGGAATAAAACTGCTAAGTGTTTAATAGTTTAGCTCAAAGCCTATCAACTAAGGGTTTGCCTAAGAGCACCAACAACCTATGCTAGCATGATGAGCAACAAGGTGATAACAAGCTAGGTATAGCATCAAGCATGATAGATATCACAATGTAAAGCGCATATGTAAAGGAGCTTGGGTTGAGAAGTAACCGGTGCACGAGGAGACGACGATGTATCCCGAAGTTCAAACCCAAGGGTGCTACGTCTCCGTTGGAGCGGTGTGGAGGCACGAGGCACTCCAATGAGCCACTAGGGCCACCGTATTCTCCTCGAGCCTTTCCTCCAAGGGGGAAAGCCTCGATCCACTAAGGGACCCTTGAGGGTGGTCACCGAACCCGTACAAGCTTGGGCAAACACCCAAGTATCAAGCTTGAGGCAACTCCACAACACGGAGGCTCTCAAGTACAAGGCCACAAGAGGCTACAACACACCACACCGGCAACAAGGCCACCAAGACACCAACGCGCCACAACCGACTCCAAAACCACAAAGGCTAACACACTCTACAAAGGCAACAACGCTACAAAGGCTACCACGCCACAAAGACGACAAGGCCACAAAGGCTACAACACCACAAAGGTAACAAGGTCACGAAGGCAACAACACCACTAAGGTCAACACACCCTCTACGAGACGAAACCCCGGAGAGAACCCAAACCGATGCACCTAATGCAATGGCTAAGAACACCACTAAGATGCCCAAGTTCTCCTCTCCCAAATTCCAACAAAGCTACAAAAAATATTGGGGGAATAGGAGATGAAGAACAAAATATGTGGAGAAACACCAAATAACTCCAAGATCTAGATCTAGCAAGATCCCCTCACTTGGAGAGATTCAGCTTGGTGAAGCTCTAGATCTAGATCTCCTCTCTCCTTTCCCCCAAAAATAGCAAGAAATAGTGGAGGGATCAAGAGGAGGAAGAAACACTTCAAGGTCAACAATGGAGGAGAGAGAATGGAGGGGAAGAAGTGGTTGGGTCGGAGGTGGAAGAGGGGTATATATAGGGGCTCCAAAATATAGCTGTTGGGCTGGAAAAACGGTCAGATTCGCGCCCGAGCGGTACTACCGCTTGTCAAAGCGGTACCACCGCTCGCGCGCAAACTGTGCAGAAAACGGTCAAAAACGACCCAAAGCGGTACTACCGCTTGTGAAAGCGGTACTACAGCTCGAGCGGTACTACCGGGTCGGTACCGGCCCAATACCGGACCGGATCCAACGTCTCACAGAGACCAAACCGGTACCTGGCCGGTACTACCGCCCTTTCCTTTTTTTTCTCTAAACTGCGATACGGAAACGGCAATATCTCGAGCTAGGAAACTCCGATTGAGATGAAACCAATTTTACCGGAAAGAGGGCGACAAGAGCTACCTCTACACAAGGTGAAAACATGGAAAAGAGTGGATGATGATTTTCTCATGGTCATAGAGGTGTAACCTCTCAATATGTTATATCGGGAAAATCATCACCCTCGCACATGCAACATGCGATGCATCCGGAATCCGTTTCCGATGAGCTAGAGCTTGTCATGAGAATGAACACAAGCTCTAACCATCGAAATTGGTTTTCTGGCCTCAAAGGCAGACACGTCACTCTTTATATACAATAAGTCAGGTATCATCATTTTTTGTACTAGTATATGTTGATGATATTATTGTTACTAGCTCCTCCAACAAAGCAATCACTGCACTCCTTCAAGATCTTGGTTCAGGTGTTTGCACTAAAGGATCTTGGTGACCTTCACTTCTTCTTGGGAACTAAGGTAAAGAAATTTAATCAAGGAATTATATTAACCCAAGAGAAATATGCTTGAGATTTGCTCAACAGAGTTGGATTAAAAGGGTGCAAGACACTTTCCACTCCACTGTAAGCATCACAGAAGCTTTCTGTCACTGAAGGAGAACTTCTAGGACCATAAGATAGTACAAGGTATAGGAGCATTGCAGTACTTGACTCTTACTAGACCAGATATAGCGTTTTCTATCAACAAGGTATGCCAGTTTCTTCATGCTCCCACTACTGTACACTGGACAGCTGTAAAGAGAATATTGAGATATGTCAGTGGTACAGTGAGTGACATAGGCATCCCCAATGGGCCTGCCGAAGATAGTACCCGGGGTTTACTGAAGGCCCACGACCCGAAGTTTATGAAGCCCGGAAGCCCAATTAAGAGATAGCTTGGAAAGATAGTTGTATTAGGAATATTCGACATGTAACTATTACGGGACGAACTCAAAGAGTCTCCCGAACTTTGTAAACTTGTACACCACGAAACCCTCGGCTCCGCCTCCTATATAAGGGAGAGTCGAGGGACGAGAAAGGGATCGATTTCATTGACAACACAACCCTAGTTTTCTAATAGTCGAGTACTTTTCCGGCTGAACCTTCGAGATCTACTTGCCCTCTACTTCCAACTAAACCCTAGTCTACAATTCGTAGGCATTGACAAGTTAATACCTTGTTAGTGAGTCTTGGGCTAACCTTTAGAAGATCTTCTTCTACATTGGTAAGTGCCTTCTCAAATGCGAGATTGGGCAGTGCTGTGTAGATGACAGAAGATCTACAGGAGGTTTTGCTTGTATATTTTGGACCTAATCTGATTTCTTGGAGTGCTAGAAAACAGGCAACAGTGTCAAGATCAAGTACAGAAGCTGAGTATAAATCTCTAGCAAATGCCACAGCAGAAGTTATATGGATTGAGTCTCTACTGAAAGAACTTGGAGTCCGAAGATATGAAACTTCATGCTTGTGGTGTGATAATATGGGTGCAACATATCTTTCTGCTAATCCTATATTTCATGCTAGGACAAAACATATTGAAATTGATTTTCATTTTGTAAGAGAAAGAGTAGCAAGCAAACAACCGGAAATCAGGTTTATTCCATCCAAAGATCAGGTGGCAGATTGCTTCACCAAGGCCTTACCAGTTCACCAGTTTGAAGAGTTCAAGTACAATCTCAACCTCAAGAAGGTTGTGATTGAGGAGGGATGTTAGAGTATCTAGTGTTCACGATATAGAAGTTCAGATGAACCTAGACAGAAGTACAGATAGAGGTGGACGGTAGTTCAAACTATTCTGTCATTGATATGATCGGTTTATAAGATCAAGATCAATCCCGTGTTTTCCTCTATTTGTTGTAACCTTCCATGTATCTAGCTCTGCTGTTGATGGCCTATATAAGTTAACACGCAACCGATGGAAGTCCCCATCGTTCCCAACAAACCTTGAGCGATCATATTGCATTCCTTCCTTTAAGCTTGGCTTGGCTCTATGCATGATAAGATGTAAAACGAAACATCATAGCTCCAAGTTCAGCCCTAAGCACATAAGTCCTTAAGCTTCCTCAGCGTCCACCACCAAGCTATGATTTCAGCTGGAGATTTAATAAGTTTAAGCAAGCTTTATTCCTCAATCTTCATAAAGCGCAACACAAAGTTGTTTGTTTTCCCTGGAAAAGAAACTAACAATCCAACTAAAATATTGGTCTACCCTATAGTTTTACTGACCACACTCCACATATATTTTGCCAATGAACACTAAAAAGTAGATGATGAATTGTTTCAAAATCATCACAGAACCATGGATTTAAAATTCCCTGCCAACCTTTTTTTTTGCATATTATCATTCATTGCCTGGCACTATGTCTAATAACCTAAACCTTGATTTTGATTTTCGGAGTTATCTTAATCTTCCATGGGTATTTTAAAATTTTCTTTCTCAAATGATCATGAAGTCTTTTATATAAATATTTTGAATTATAAGTTTCTGCATCACAACCTTTGGTACTCTCCCACCAATTGCAATTCATGCATGAATTGCTTGAAGCTACGACTCGAGAAACACAGAGAAAAATTGAACAAGAAAATTGGCGAAACATGTATCCATAAACCTGATCAAGCGACAAAATAAACTAGCCTAACTCGTAATTAATCAAACAAGAAAAGCGATGAAATAGTAAATATTTTAAGCAGCTATATATGTAAAGACCAAAGAAGTGCCGTAGGTGATCGATCTACTTGAATGCTCATTGGTTCTCCTTGCGGATCTCTGCCTGCTACTCCGACGTGAACTCGTTCTTGATGTTGAACATACGATACAATGATGTTGTAAACAGAAACGCCCCTGACATTACCACGCTGCCCACCTTGTGCAAAAAACGAAATTTAGATGGCCGGGTGAAGCCCGACTATTCATCTACTCAACCCTTAAGCTTCCTGATCATCCACCACCAAGCTATGATTTCAGCTGGAGATTTAACAAGTTTAAGCAAGCTTTATTCCTCAATTTTTATAAGGCCCGACGCAAAGCGGCTTGCTTTCACAAGAAAAGATTCTAACAATTCAACTAAAATATTGGTCTATTTGGCGCCCCTATAGTTTTACTCACCACACTTCACATATATGTTGCCGTCGGACACTTAAAAATAGATGATGATGGATTTAACATTCGTGGCCAACCTTTTTTTTTTTTTTGCATATACTATCCTTAGTTGCCATGGCATTATGTCTAATTAACCAAAGCTAGATTTTGATTTCGGAGTTATCTTAGTCTTCCACAGATATTTTAATTAAAATATTTTTCCTCAAATGATCATGAAGTCTTTTGTATAAGTATTTTAAATTTAAGTTTCTGCATCACAACCTTTCGTACTCTCCCACCGATATTGCAATTCATGCATGAATTGCTTCAAGCTACGGCTGGAGAAACACATTGAAAAATTGAAAAAGGAAACCGGCGAAACATGTATCCATCAAGCTTACAAGTTTTCAAGGTTTCGAACAACAAAATAAACTAGCCTATCTTATAAGTAATTAAACAAGAACAGCGATGAAATAGTATACAATTTAAGTAGCTACTTATATATAAAGAGCAAAGTGGTGCCCCAGCTAGGTGATCGATCTACTCAAATGCCCACTGGTTCTCCCTGCGGATCTCTGCCTCCTCCTCCGGCGTGAAGTCATTCTTGATGTTGAACGTCTGGCGGATTTCCTCTGGTGACTTGCCCTTGATCATGTCAGCCACCCTCTGGCAGCTGAGGTCGAGGAGGCCCTTGATCTCCAGAAAGTTGGCGGCGAGGATGATGTCGTACAGAGTGGCCTGATCCAATTCGATGATGAAGGCGACGTCAAAGGTCTTGGGGTCCTGCTCGCTGGCGATATCGCCGGAGGCGGCGACGTGCTTGTTACAGTACTCGATGACCTTGGAGAGTATGCCGGAGGTGACGTTGGGGAGCTTGACGCCCTTGTCGTCGACGCAGTTGTCCTCGATCATGTGGTTGACGGTCTGGGACATGGCCGCTGCCTCCTGCGCGATCTCGAACTTCTCGCCGTCGGAGCTGATCAGCGTGATCATCTTGCCCACGACCTCGTCAGCTTTCTTTTCGTCCGCCGTGGTCGCCGCCATTGTCCCTGGCTGGATCTCTCGTCGAAACGCTAGGTCGGGTCAAGGGCGTCTAATAGCTCGAAACGTTTTTTTTTTTTGAGAGTAACCACATATTTCATTAATCAAACACTAAGTTACATGAAGCAACACATGTGGAAACTAAAAGATAAACCGGGATAAAATGATTATCCTGAATTTGCAGATAAAATCCTAAAAGATCGAGAAATACAAAACGATCCCTAGGGTTTCCTGCAACCATCAGTAGCCAGCGGCCGCCGTTCAATTCCAACGCCGCCGAGACGAACGCAAGAAGAGACGCCGAGCCTCCACCATTGCAAGATCCAAAAAAGCACCATCGCCAACGAGGCTTTGTGAGTCGATGAACAGGCCTGCTGCAAGCAGCGAGGCACATGTCGCTGTGGCACGTCGACCGGGGGACGTCCCCGTGCTGTCTTGGACCAAGATATGCCGCCTCCCATCGACGAAGTCGGAGAAGAACGGCGTAACCACCACCTCCGGACCAACATCTTCGCTCCAAACGTTAGATCTCGATCGTAAGCTTGATCGATTTGGTGCAGGGCAATCGATGGCTCCCGCCTCCCGGCCGTATTTAAAGGCTCAGAGAAGGCAAGGACATGCCAACTCGGGTCGTACTCGATCGAGTTTAGACCGGTCTCTTGTCAGACACGGTCATGATCTCGGAGAGATTCTACACGTTATGATTCATCATGCAAGCTCTGCGTAGCTTAATTCGCAAAAAAAAAAGGAAAATGATTCAACGCCCCCGGGGGACGGAGCGTTCCCAGCCTCCGCCTTGGTTGCGCGACGCGTGTCCCGTCCAAATCGTGGGTCCCACCGGTGCATCTTATCCTCACGCGTCTCCCGTCCAAATCGATGGAGCTCTGGTCCGCACGCGCCGCCGCCCAGTTCCGCACGCGCCGCCGGCTGGGTTCCGCTCGCGCCGCCGCCCAGGCCCGCTCGCGCCGCCGGCTGGTTCCGCACGTGCCGCCGCCCAGGTCCGCTCGCGCCGCCGGCTGGGTTCCGCTCGCGCCGCCGCCCAGGTCCGCTCGCGCCGCCGCCAGGTCCCCACTCGCGGCGCCGACCTGGTCCGCGCACGCCGCCGGCCAAGTTCTCCGCGGCCGCCGGCCATGTTCCCGCCGGCCGCCGCCCCCGGGGAAGGCCAAGATGGCTACCCTCGGCGCACGCGCTGGAGCGGGGAGGACCTTGCGCTGGAGCAGGGACGGGCCGCGCGGAGTGCCCCAGGACCATGCTGCTCCCCCGCCGCCCCCACACCGTGCTGCTCCTCCGGTGGACCCACGAATCCTTGCTGCTTCTCCGCCGCTGCGCCTACACATAGCACAAGCACGGCGCCACCGACCCGGCGGTGCTACCATGGGCGAGCCAGGTTGCTGCCGACATCGGCCCTCGTTGCTGCTGACGGCGGGCCAAGTTGCTGCCCGCGGTGGCCTTCCTTGCTGCCGACGGCTTGCGACATGCATTACATGGATTTTGCTGTCATATATAGATTTTTTTTGCTACAACCGTTCTATGGTTTTGCTATGTTAGTATACATATTTTTGCTACTAAGTATTTTCGGTGATGTATTAGGCGAAGTCTATTTTGATACAATAGAAATGACCTCGCCACAGACCTTGTAAAAAATGTTGTGATGCTATTTTTTTTTGCTATAATTGTTTTGTTGTTTTGCTACTTTAATATAGAAATTTTGCTACGAGGTCTCCGGCGAGGGTCTCCGGCGAGGTCTTCGTCAATATTTTCCGATGATATTTGGGTTTTGCTACATTAGCATTTTTCTGCTACAATAGCATACTTTTTTTTGCTACGAGGTCTCCGGCGAGCTCTCCGGCGAGGTCTCCGGCGAGCCCAGCCTTTTTATTCGATTTCTTGACTGAACCGTTTTTTGCTACAATGTAGCAAAAGCGGGTTATTATTTTGCTGCCGGGAGGTGATTTTTTGCTACATTTGGTAAAACCAGATCTGGCCGTCCAAGATAGTCGATCCGACGGCCGGCGACCCGGGGCTGGGAAATCAGATCCCCCGGGGGACGCCCAGCAGTTTCCAAAAAAAAAACTCTGCGTAGTTTGCGCGCGGCCGTGATTGTTTGGATAATGTATCTGAATCGGCGATGGATTTGACAATGGGATCGAGTCGGTACATTGCTGCCGTGGCCTTGCTAGCCCTTGGTGACTGGTGAGCCAAACATGCACATACTGTCACTTTTTATTTTTTTTGAAAAATCGACCAAGTTATTAATAATCATCAACAATATAAGTATCCTAAAAAATAATAAAAATTATAAATATATATTTGGACCACCTAGCGATGACCACGAGACACTAGCACGAGCCGAAGGCACACCGTCGTCATCGTCCCTCCATCATCGAAGTCAGGCAAAGTTGTACGGAGTATTATAGATTGTTGTAGTAGACAAACGAGAAGGCAGCGTGCTAAGACCCCAAAGGACCAGCGCACTGACAATTATAGATCGGAAGAGACTGGCCGTGAACATGAAAACCGACCGCGCCCTAGGATTGAACAAGAAGGACTTTATTCTGACTTTGGCATGTAGCCACCGCCTCAACATCAAAATAAAGAAAAAACAATCTAAAAAGGAACATAAACTCCCGCCAGCGTGGGACCCATGCTCCGCCATACCTCCAAGGTCCCAAATCCGCTAGAGGCAGAGCAAACCAGCGGCGTGGTGTCGCGGACGAGGAGGACGGAACCCTAGATTGGTTTTGTGGCAACTACCGTCTCCGGTTGGCTCTGTTGCACTCACTGTTTCGAAGAGTTGTACTGCGAAAGTCTAAAGTACAATTGTGGGCACGACCATCTTCTACTATGCTCGTGTGTGGCAAGCAGTATTTCTGAAATTCTGCGTAACCCGGTTATTCCGGTTACTGCCGAATTGAACCTACCGGTATATTTATAGTTTGTCCAAGTTTAAATATTTTTAGCAAATATTGATGAAATTATAAATAGTTTGAACCACCTCAGGCAACATTTGGACCGCTATTTTTGAAACCCGGTAATACTGGTGGACACCGGTATTTTTTCCAACCAAGAAAAAAAAACCCTACCAAGGCGCATATAAGGTGATGGCTGGGCAACCGCAATGACCCAAGACTAGGAGCAAACATCTGTGCGTAGGACTGTTAGCTAGCACGATAAAAACAAATGCGCATGTATTCATATGGGACACATGGAATGCAATGATATCATTGTTTCAAATGTTGTGTTAGATTTTTAAAATGTTTACTCTATTGACTTGTGAGTCTAATTTGCTACATCTTCACTGTTCGCTTGGTCTTGATGAAATTTTCGAAACTTGACTCCGTAGCTGTTAGTGTGTTTCATATATAGAATCTGATGGTTTAGACTAAGATTTGAACAAAACATTTTTAAAAAATTTGTACATATTTAACATTGAGTTTTAGAATGCACCTTTCTCTTTTTAGTGATACACTGGTACGAGAAAATTTACTACTCCCTCCGATCTAAATTACTTGTCTGATTTAGGCCACACCAAATGGCTAAGACATGATCCATGTAGAACTGTAGAAGCAACTTGGTGCTATGAGGGCATGCCCAATGCACTGCTCTAGAGGTGCTGCCTCACACCTTTAGCTAGGTTTGGTGGTCCAAAGTAGGTTCGGATGAGGAGGCAGCCTCCTCTTCAGAAAGCGGGATCTTAAGCCTTAAAAACATGTTTTTTGGAGAGAGAAAGAGATACATAGTGTCATATTTGTGGGGTCCCTCCTCTCCTTTTTCTAACTAAAGTTGTAGCTTCCATTGAAGAGATAAAATTCACCATGTTGCTTCGATAATTTTTTTACATGGAGCAACTAGTTATGTATGCCACCATTGTTCATGTCCCGAGTGTTTAATTAAGAAAGTAACTTTATTTTTATACCTGCTCCATACATGTTCAAAATGATGTCACCGGTGTTGCATTAGACGAAAACGGCTTTCATGTTGCATGAAACTAAGAGATGCCATGGTGCACGATGAAGAGAATAGTCTCATCATCCTTAATAAAATATCACCTCTTGGCTAAGGCTGGTGCCAATGCATCACCCCACTATAGCCTCGCCATGTCAGCTTTTCTCTCACTTTCACCCCACTCTCACCTCACTCTCACCCCACGGTGCCAGTGCACGGGCTATAGTGCCAGCTCTCACTTCTCTCTCCTCCCTACCGCCTCCCTACCGCCTCCCTACCGCCCCCACTAGCACCGCTATCGCCTCCCTCTCGCCCCGCTCTCGCCTCCAACGCGGGCTATAAGCGGGCGGTACCGCGCCCTAACGCCGGGCGCCCGCGCCACCGCCCGACGCTACCGTCTCGCCCCGCTCTCGCCTCGCTATCGGGCGGTAGCGCCCCTCCTAGCGCCTGCGTTGGCACCAGCCTAAGAGAACTAGAGAAGTCAAATAACTTTTACTATTTTATTCTCTTCCAACTCAGCAATCATGCATCTTATGTAGCAATGCTAAGATAAGATCGTTGTACATGGTCTAATGCATCAATTAATTGCATCCATTCACCATATGCATGAGGCTGGCCATAGTGGTAAGTATCATGTTGTAGTATCATGCATATGATACGTACTTGTGTATGATACTATCTCTATAGTGGTTAGTATCATGAAGTAGTATCATAGTTATGCTATATTTATTACTTTTTAGAATCTCAATGCAAATGTGTGCACAAGATTTATTTGACATTAACTTTTCTCGTGACATGCGCTATGATACAGTATCCACCTATGTTACTCTATTCTCCTCTCTCCTCCTTAATTAACTGCCACATCAGCATTTTTGTGGGACCAATGTGTATGATACTAGCTATGATACTAGCACTATGGCCAGCCTGATGCATCGGAAACAAAGAGAACCACACCAACAAGGCACCAAGCCACAAAGGTGCGAGAGAAAAGCTGAACCACACAGAAACCAACTTCTACAATTTTTTCTTCGAAACGGACTTCTAACATACTCCATTACTCTAATCTATTATTAGCGCTGAATTCATGGACAATGCCACACATATCCATTTCCCTTTAAGTAGTGACATCGTCCAAGTTTTCCAAAGGCGAGGGGCCACAGTCGAAAGAGGCCCCCCTCCTCCTCATCTTCCTCCTAGTCCTACGTTCCTCGACCATCTTGATTCGTAGCGGTGTTCGCCGGCCAGCCATGGCCTACCAGATTCTCAACCTGACGTTGATCTCGGCGACCGACCTTAAGAAGGTGACATTCTTCTCCCGCATGCGCGTCTATGCCGTCGTCTCCATCTCCGGCGGCGACCCTTGCACGCCCAGCCACGGCACCCAAGTCGACTTCCACGGCGGACGGAACCCCACGTGGAACGCCATGCTCCAGCTCCCGATCCCCGCCGGCGCGGACACCCGCGGCCTCGCCCTGCACGTGCTGCTACGCTCCAAGGCCCCCTTCTTCGGCCACCGCGATGTCGGCGAGGTGTTCGTCCCTCTCAACGATCTTCTCTCCGGCTCCAGCGCGGATGGCGGTGCCGACCCCAGGACGATGAGCTACCAGGTGCGGCGCCCCGTATCTGGTCGGGCCCACGGTGTCCTCTACTTCAGCTACAAGTTCTCCGACGTCAAAGCCGACGTAGCCACTCCGTCCGTTGCCGACCAATATAGTGCCAAGTATCCTTCTCGTGACCATCATATGGCAGTGTCGAACAAGACCATGGGGGCGCCCGTCACCCCGTACCCGCCACAAGCGCAGGCTCCGTTGGCATACCCACCGAGTAACGTACCTTACGGCGCGCCATACATGGCGTATCCACCACAGCCATATGGTGGGTACGCGTCTCCGCCACCGTACGGGTACAATTCTGCTCCAACACCGGCGACGTACGGCTACGCGCCACCGCCTATGGCTGCGCCAGCAAGGCATCGGGGAGGGATGGGCATGGGTCTAGGCCTCGGGCTCCTCGGCGGCGCCGTCGGAGGGATGATGCTCGGTGAAGAGATCGGTGACTTTGAGGCCGATGCTGCCTACGACGCTGGTTTCAATGATGGGTTGAGTTTTTAGTTCACGCCATTTGGACTATGGAGGATGTTATTTTGAACTTGTAATTAATCTGCACGAAATATGAGTGAAAAGTTGGAATCATCTGAATGTGCAAATCTTTTTGCCGCTTAATTACTTCAACTTGAAAGGATTTGCAGTCTAGGTGATGGAACCACGTTAAAGTAGCCTTAAATTCCTAACACGCAGACTAACAATGTTCAGCAATCCTATATAATTATTTAGATGAAACGACATCCCATGAAAGAATAACTCCTCTCGGTATTACAGTATCACATTTCATGATAATTATCACGTGGATACCGAAATACATATGAGTAAAGAGAATGGTACCGGATCGAGAATAGCAGGTATATATTGATGAAAATGTTGAATTCATAAGGGATGGATCATGGATGCAAGCTAAGGAGCTTTTAAATTCCTAATCTGCACGGTAACAAAGTTCAGTCATCGGACAGCTGAGACCAGCCTCTTAAAATGAGATGAGGTCCCATAGATTGCAACTACAGGCGGAATCATAGAAATCGAAAGCCTGTTTCTACCTTCGTTGCTGATTAGCCCTGACCTAGAACTTTTAGAAAATCATTGCTACTGAAGGACCACATTCAAAATTTGGAAACCGAGAAGCAAGATTCTTGTAGTTAATTTTTATCGGTTCATTTCCAGATATGTTGTGCTCATGTTTCTTAGATGATGGACACAGGTTCTAGCATATATGTCAGATGATAGTTTGGGGCTTTGGCCTCAGCTCTGGACATCTATGGCTTTTTTTTTTGGCTTTAGTGTTGCACTTATATTGACATTAAGATTTAGTCATGAAAATAATTTGCATGAGTGCTTCAAATGTTCAGTTAGATGCTTATAACTGATACTTAATCATAATTCTACTGCTAGAAGTATTACTACTTTGCACATTTGTACTGTCTTCTGTAACTAGCCGACACCCACATATCTTCGCATGGTTTCTTGACCAACGGATCTTTCTGCTTTCACCTTGATTAAATGCAGGCTTACCAAACTTTATTGAGGAAATCTAATTAGCACACATATGAAATGAGATGTTTGCATGCCTTTTTCCCATAGAGAACATGCATGCAGTAATACGCACCTCATGTTGACATCATCTAAATCCAAAATTCCAAAACATTTATCTCGTACACCTTTAAACCACTTAGTGTGATCTGTTTACACATGAATTTTACACTCTACTTGGGCATCATTTGCAAAATACTATGCTCCACGAACCAGACCAACGTATTTACTAGCATAATATATACTACCTCCATCCCAAGGCTTAAGGCCTATATTTTTTTATAAAGTCAAACGAAGTAAATTTTGACCAAACTTTTAGAAGAATTTATGAACAAATATGATATTTTGTAGGTACCATATGAAAATATATTTCATTATCTATCTAATGATATTGATTTTGTACTTTTCATGTTAATGATTTTTGATAAAAACTTAGTCAAACTTAACATAGTTTGATTTTCTGAAAAAAATATAGGCCTTAAGCCTTCGGATGGAGGTAGTACCTGTTAACACAAATGGCCAAATCGATTTCTCTCATGGCAACAACTAGATGTACATGTACAATGCTAAAACTGCTCCCGGGCCGGCAATGTATGGCTACGCGCCACCGCCTATGGCTATGCTACCAAGGCATCGAGGAGGGATGGTCATGGGTCTAGGCCTCGGGCTCCTCGGCGGCGCCGTCGGAGGGATGATACTCGGTGAGGAGATCGGTGACTGGTGACTTCGTGGTCGATGCTACCTATGATGCTGGTTTCAAGATGGGATGAGTTTTTAATTCACGCAATTCGGACTACATATATGGAGGATGTCCTTGTACACTCGTAATGTGCATGGAAATGAGTAAAAATCTGAAATCATTCAAGTGAGCAAACCTTCTTGCTGCTTAATTATTTAATCTTGAAATCGTTGCTTCTTCAACCTCAAAGGATTGCTGTCTAGGGGATAGATCTACGGAAAAAAGCTTTTAAATTCCTAATCTGCATGCTAACAAAGTTCAGTCATCAGACATCTGAGACCGTGTAATTCGCCTTGTTTATTTTTTCCACTTGACATGTTTATGACGTTCAAACGGCTGTGTGCATCTTAGCTATGCAAAGGTCGGGTGTAATTGCTTGTCAAAGTAATAAAGCGTCCATTATCAAGAAAATCAAAACATAAATTTGTTTCTACCATCTTTGCAGGTTGGCCCTGACTTAGAACTTTTAGAATATGAGTGGTTCCGAGGGTATGTCATAATTGGCAACACCATTCAAAATTTGGAAACCGACAAACAAGATTCTTGTAAAAAAATTTATCTGTTCATTTCCATATATGGGGCTCTCATATTTTTCACATGATAACTTTCTGATGTTTGGAGGCCTGTAAACTGTGATGATGTCCTCATCCTCGACTTTCAAGAATAAATCCATCAAAATAGAGGATAACTTTTCAGTGTCTTTCTTCTTTGCAGCAACTCTTTAAAATAACATTTTAATTAACAGCAGGGCCATTCTTCTCTTCATGTTTAAGACCAAATGAAAATTATGCAATCTGAAAAAACAACAACAAAAGGTTAGTTAGTCTTCTGAATTTAGGATAAGTTCTAATTGATTTTTTCTGAATTTCTACAGCACCTTAAGTCTCTATGATTCGAGCAATTCTGATAAGCTGGAGCAGGGAGACCGCCAATAGCACCCGCCCAGGAGAGTGAAATTGCGGAAGGGAGGAGCAGCGGCGGTCGGCTGACGGGCAACCGGCGACGAAGACACACACAGCCGCGTACAGGCACCTGTCGAATGGTCGTGGAGGCCTGGAGCAGGGCAGGGAGTCGGAGACGAGGAGGTCCAGAGATGGGCACCCCACGGGCGAGTGCCGCATCCACGCCGGGATCCGCCGACGTGCGTCGCCGTCGCTCGTCTGGTTCGGTCTAGAGCTGGATGACCGATTCAGGTTGGGGAATTTGGGTTGGGGTTGCGGATCAGACTTCCTGGGAGATGCGGCGCGATGGACTGGCCAGTCGAGGGATTTTTTTCTTAGAGCAACCACAAATTTTGTTAAATTTGAGTAAAATCAGGATACTTATTATGGATCAGAGAAAGTGCTATATATGACTATTTTTTCAAAAAAAAATTGGTATACACTTGAATTCCCTTGAATTGTAGTGGGCCTGCTCAGTCTTCTGCAACTAGCCAATACCTACATATCTTCACAATCATCATATGGAAAATTATTCTTATATGTGTATGTATATTTAAATGATCCTGGCTAATTCTTGAAAGAAATCTACTCAAAAGCATGGGTTCAGAAAGGGGATAATAAATGTTCGGCAAGTTTATATTGATGCCTCTACTTTGTAAATTAGGTCGTATGTTTCAATAGGCTATGGTTTAACTTGGATCAGTTCCCCCGTTTTTTTGAGGGACAATTGCACATCTCCTTTTGGTAGGTTATTAAATTATTGTTTCAATTGATTTTCCAAGAATGTATCTATGCTCTTGCAGAAAAGCAAGTCCTCTTCGTGGAGGAGCATTTCATATGGTTTGTTGACCGATGAATTCTCGGCATTCACCTTGATCAAATGCAGACTTACTGAACTTTGTTGAGAAAATCTAATTATCACAATATGCAGCGCGGATGTTTGTATGCCTTTCTCCTATATAGAGAGCACATGGTTGCAGGCAGGAATTTTCCACCTCATTATGGTATCATCTAAATTCAAAACTCAAAATGATTTATCTTCTAAATCTTTAATCCGATTAACGACTTTTTTGCACCATTGAGTTCACATTGACGAAAGTTTCAAAACTAGATCTCGATTTTAAAGGCAATACACACGAGACTGAAGTCTTTAATAGCATAATAACAGTGCCATTGCAATTTTTTATGTAGTTTGACATTAATCTAACCATGTTTATTAACAAATTTACGTTTTTGTTATGAACCAAACACCCAAGTTTATAAAATTCACGTGGTTTTAATCCTCCATTATGCATATACATTTTTAAACATTAGGTCGTAGCCCTGCCTTAAATTAATAAAGTCGTTGTCGGCAAGTTGTTACAAGGTGCTAAAAACCAGCTATCAGAAAATGAAAACATCAAGCAAAACAGGAAAAGGAATGAAATATAGCTTGAGCTTCGAGACCATTGTCCAACCTTACAATCCGACTAAAGAGGCGTTGAAGCTGGTGAAGAAGACCGCCATTGAGGGACTCGCACCATCGTCAACCTCCAGAAGCCAAGCAAAGTCCAAGCACCATCTGTTTCCACCTCCAAAGAAAGCTCCCTGCTTTCTCGCCCCAGATCGGAGGGCGTCGTACCTGTCGGAGGTAGACCGCTCTCCCTGAGCACGCATGGATATTGGGAGTTACCGCCGGGGAGAAGGACTACGAGCACTCGCCTCGCCGCGCTGCCACCCATGAACATCACTACCACCCGCAGCACAAACCACAACACACCAGACCAAGCTGCCAGGAGCATGCAAAGACAATGCCTACCAACCTCCGCCGAGCTCATCCACCCAAACCCACTATCTCAAAACGGCGCCTCCAATGAGGGAACAACACCACAAGAGCGTCGCCACCGTCCAAACCAAAGTTGGGTTTTCACCCGAGATAGATATGGCAGGGAGAGAGGTGATACAACCTCGATGTCGCCTTCAAGAAGGAGAGCGGCGCCGTCAGCATCGTCGACGTCGTGGCCGCCACCGTCGGACAAGGTTTTCCCCCAGTCCAGATCCCGCATCCGACCACACCCACCAGCCACATGAGGGAGTACGGGGTCGGGGAGGTGCGATGAGCACCACAGGGAGGAGCAGCAACAGTCTTCAGATCTGGTGCTAGAAGCCCATCGGGGCGACCTCCGCACCATGGCCACACTCGCCGTCCCTTCACCGCCCACGCGGCCAAAGAACGCGGACTGCAGCACCGACACCCACCACCCACCGCCAGGTCGACGTCGCCCCACCCTGCGCCCAAGGCCG
This sequence comes from Lolium rigidum, assembly GCF_022539505.1. Classification (NCBI taxonomy): domain Eukaryota; kingdom Viridiplantae; phylum Streptophyta; class Magnoliopsida; order Poales; family Poaceae; genus Lolium; species Lolium rigidum. The sequence continues at coordinate 161,643,544 of NC_061512.1, forward strand.
CCGCCCTGGATCCATGGCCTAGCCCGGTCGTCGGGGGGCACCCATCCACCGGCCACCACTCCCAAGTTTCGGCGCGGCCGCGTCGGAGAGGGGGATAGAGGGAGGAGGGTCGTCAACTCCCAGCGGTGGAGGCCAACCCCCACACGGTTGTCTTCCTCCCTACAATTGCGCGCGGGGGCTCGAGGGAAGTTCCTTGCCGCCCCCTTCACCGGCGCCGCACAACCTTGCCGGCAGCCGCCTCCAGGGTCGACGAGGGGGGGGAGAAGAGGGTGGGGGATGTGGCGGTGGCGGGTTCTAGGGTTTTCCCCCACGGTCGCCTGGAGGGGCGACGCGAGGGAGGAGAATCGGGGGGTGGGGGGGACCATGCATATACATTCTTATCGTATACCTGTGTTTTTCCTATTTATGCATTTCATGTATCCTGCAAACCCTCCTATTTTTTGCATTTCATGTATCCTGCAAACCAAAAAAAGGCCCTACTTTACAAAATCTGACTGAAGCTTTGATCAAAACTGATCTGTCAGGTTATTTGAAATGGAGGGGCTGTATAAAGCTGCGGTGGCTGGAAAACCAACTGGCCACGGGGACGACGCCTTCCGTTGGAAGTGGACTAGCCATGGTGGCTTCTCCGCCCGTTCGGCCTACTACATCCAGCATGAGGGCACCACGGCGATGGCGGGAGCGGGCAACTCGTTTGGAATTCTTTTGCCCCTATGGCATTCAAGATCCATGCGTGGATAGCCCTACGGCGACGCTGCTGGACCGCTGACCGTCTCACACGCCACGGGCTGCCGTCGCACGTCACCTGCCCTCTATGTGGAGCTGCTGACGAAACCATCGACCACATCTCCTTACTCAGCCCATACGCGGATCACATCTGGGCAGGTATCGAGGCGGAGCTACATCTACACCTTCCTGCGCCAACGACGGGCCTATCTAATTGGTGGCCGGGGGCCGTCAGCCACCTCTAGGGTACGAGGCTCAAGGAGGCAAACTCCCTGCTTATGCTTACCATCCGCTCTCTGTGGCTCGAGTGGAACGGGCGCGTCTTCCACGGCAAGGCAGAGATCGCAACGCACACGCTAGCTTACATTATCTCCTCTTGGCGTAGCTGGATTGCTTGTCGTGCCCGAGGTAGGACCAGAGGTAGAATGTTGGGAGGTAGGACTAGAGGCCACTTCTTTTGGGCTTCTAAAGCAGCTTCGAGGTTGTGGACAGCTGAAGCCCAAAAGAAGTCTCCAGCTTCAGCCCAGCTTCTCTCCACCGTGAAGCCCTCTTTCTGTCTATGGCCCTGTTTGTTTGGGCTTCTGCTTCTGCTTTTCCTACTTTTGGGGTCCAAAAAGCAGAAGTCCAAACAAACAGCAAAAATTTGCAAAGCACTTGTGAGAAGCGCTGCCACGAAATGCACTGCGAGCCGCGAAGCAGGCCGAGACCTGCTTCCCGAGCTGCGCCCTGCTTCCCGAGTGGTAAATGACCGAGCTGTTCCGTACCCTTCACATTATTTACCCAAAAACTGCCATCATATATATGTGCTCCATAGCCTCCCAAACCGACACCCCTCTCCCCATTTTCCTCCTCTCCGCCCAGACAAAATCGGCGGCGGCGCCCAGACGAACACGAGGGACTCCGAAATGGACCGCCGCCGCAGCACGCGACTCCGTTCCCAAATCCAGGCGGCTGGACTTGACCGGCGCCGCAGCCCGCACCTCCACCCCCGAACCCAGGCGAGCGAGGAGGGACCAGGAGCGACCCGCCACCGCGCCCGCGCCTCCATCCCCAAATCCGCGCGAGGGAGGAGGGCGCATCCATGACCAACCGCAGCACCTCGCTCGCGGCGGCCGCCTCCCTGCCGGACGACGCCCTCCCGCCCCCGTTTCCGGCCGCCATCCCCACCAGTGCCCGCCGCCGCCCCAGGGCTCGTCCCCCGCTCGGTTCCCGTCCCCGTTTCCGGTCGCTGCCCTTCCCAACCTCGACCGCCACCCTTCCCCGCTGCCAGCGCCACCGTTCGCCGTCCCCGCCGTCCTAGCTCCCCTCCCGTCGCCCTTCCCTGCCGCCAGGGCCGCCATCCCCTGCAGCGGCCGACGACCTGCTGCAGCGGCCGCCGCCGACTTGCTCCGATTCGCAAGGATAATTTTTAATGTGTATTGTTTATTATTTGCTACTTGAGCTATTGTTTATGTGTATTGTTAATTGAAAATCTGCAAGGATATGTAGGTAGATTTGCATACATATGTAATATAATTGCCACAAAAATTTCGACTTAGAGGCCAAAAGAAAAAAATCCAAAAGCCTGACAAATAAATCCAAAATTGTCGTAGCAATCTCGTATATTAGAAAAATAACCGGTAAATTGAGGCAATTCAGCTCTTAAACATTATAATTAGGGATTTCTATTTTCGTGCCCCCGCTTCGTTAGTTGTACTCAGTTTTCCCCAGCCCCTTAGTTTTTCCTCAGTTTTCCCCAAGCCTATGTCTGAAACCCGCAGAAGGAGCTCAGACGGAAGGAATCCGTCTATTTGGACGTTACGTGCCGACGTGTTGCGCCACGTCGTCTGTGGGGCCGCGTCGCGTGGGGCTGGTAGAAAGGGACCGCGTGGGACAGGACGAGAAGCGTTTGGTTGCACGTGAGCAGGAGCTGGGTTTTGTCTCTCTCGGCCCAAATTGGTATTTTTAAGAGCACCTTTTCCCCTCTTTCTCTCTCTGTATTTTTCACTAAATTAGTATCAAATCTAGAGAAGCTTCTATTTCTGTCTTTCTTCAATATGGCAGCAAATCTAGTAGCAAATCTCTGGGGTTATTTATGCCTTTTGGCCCTCGTTTTTTGCCCAATATGGCAGGAAATCTAGAAGCTAGTATATGATAAATTCACAACAGCATAATCAGAAAACTAAGTATAATACATAAACTGCATACAACAGCCAAAAGCAGCCAATAACGTTGTTAATGCTAACGACAAACTAAACTGAAAAATATACAAGACGCACGCAATGTATGGACAACAAGAAGATTAGGATAGGGACCCCATGATGAATGAATTTGTTCTTCATTCCTCCCCATATATTTCTTCCTCCCTCCATTCGTGCATTTCCCCAAGGAAATATTCATTGAACTCCTTCCGTCTGCAGTGTGAGGCCAATACATCCTCCAAACGGTATGGCCTGTGTTCATTTCTCAAACCGTAGAGTCCTATTCTATCCACACGTAGTGGCCACTCATCCCGGGCATTTGTATCATGAGAGTACTCTACGATATAACCCAAATCCGTGTAGTAGATGCTGCCGGGTTGAAGTGTCGGGTACACTCGGGTGTCGACGGAGATACACCGGATATAATTCACGAAGAAGGCATTACGCCAATGTTGCCGACGGGATGGAGAGAGCGGCTCACGAGTATCCACACGGTACACCAATGGTTTGCCCGCCAAAGCCTCGCTGACCAACAACACAAGCAGCGAGATCACCATCCGACTTCACAAGGTAGAACTTCGACGTCCAAGTTCTGGAAATGAAATTAGTGTCTCCATCTTGACGGTGCTCGCGCGCTGCTGCAACTATACATTGGTGCACACTATTCTTCCGATCTCAAAATTGTCCGCGGCCTACGCATACGGTTCACCATTGAACGGGGTAATGCAACGCAAACAATGGTTCTTGATCGAAAATCTTCCTTCTCCCCAATCTTCATTTATATCCTTAGTTGGAGTGCTCTCATCGACCCAACCAATTTCCGGCGGGTAATGTGCGGCAACGAAGACCATAGTCAGGGATTTGATAATAGCGACTGATTTTAGAAAAAACAGATGGAATCTGCGCCTCAAACATAGTGTTCGATTTCTTTGTGAGTGGGTTCAGCAGCCGTATCTTGTGCGGCGGGTTCTTCTGGGCAAGCACGATGACGCCACGGCAAAAGCCGACGAAGTAGTATCTAAAATATATTGATGAAGATAACATTCAGCACTAAGATGTTTAAGATTGAAAATAAAAAGGTAGATATGGAGGAATTTGAACCTTGTATGAACTTCCGATAGATCTATGGTGACGTAGCGTGATGTGCCGAGTTGGAGGAAGGTGAACTCAGCGACGCGTGGAAGGGCGTGGTCTAGCATGATCCATTCATCCAGGTGCACGTCGGGCTCGAGGCAAACCTGAGCGCCAATTTCTACGAGACTTGCCTCATAGCAGAGTAGGTGTCGGCGTACTCCTCGTTCGCCAGTAAGCATTCGCCGATCTTGTGAAGTGGTCCATCAGCCGAGAGAGAGGCCCAGTTCATGGAGGCGCCGCGCTTGGATGCGCCGCCCTCGGCGGCGACGCGCTCGGCGGCGACGGGCTCGGCGGCGACGGGCTCGGCGGCGACGGGCTCGGAGGCGACGGGCGCGGAGGCGGCGGGCTCGGAGGCGACGGGAGCGGAGGCGACGGGCTCGGAGGCGGCGACCGCCGGCGCATTATTCTTCTCCATCGCCGGCGAGGGTAGCGTGCGTACGGCGGTTGGGGTTTTCGATTTGGAGAAGTTGATGGGACGTGAGAGGGGTGGTTTCGTGCGTGAGCGAGAATGAGACGACTGTGTGCAGATTGAGGGAGGGAGGGAGGGGCTTACGCGTCCTAAATGCGACCCGCGTCCACTATTTGCACGTCTGCACCGCGACACGCGTCAACAATGGCACGTCTTCCACTTCTGCATCGCAACACGCGTCCTCGGGTCTAACCCTGGAAATTTAGATATACTCGGGTATACCCTCGAGTCATATACTAGCATTTTTTGTGTGCTCGGTTTTCCCCTTGAGTGCTAATACTGGCTAGTGCAATATACTCGGTTTTACCCTCAAGTGGCTGGTCAACGAGAGAGTCAACAAATGGGATTAACTAGTTAAATGAGTTATTTAATGTGCAAAAAATTCCGAAAAAGAGTGGCACTTACTCATTGAGTCTTTACCACAAATTGCCACTTCTCAAATCATAGATAAATCATAGATAAATCAAGTTTCACCACAAATTGCCACTTCTCAAATCACCTAGTAGCTATGAAGGTGCATGGTTTTCCATAATAAGCCCTACCCAAAACAGCTTTCCCCAAAACATACTTTGTCTGAATGAGGCCATAATTTTCGCACTCATGTAGATTTGTATTGCAAATAGTTTGAGGTAGGCCAAGATGGGTTTCATTGTACAAAACACGCATTTTCCATTTTTTAAATCTCATATTTGAATCCCTTAGTCTGTTTATTACTCACTTGCCCTTGGTTTCTTGATACTACTCAGTTTTGCCCTCTCCCTTCACAAACTCTCACAGACGCCCAACATTGCCCTGATTGGTCTAGCCCATGTCACGCGGATCGTGCCCGCCGACCGTTGATCATATGATCTAACGGACAGGATAACCCCTATGTCTCTCTCTGGTCGGGGCCACCACCCTCTCTCTCTCTGTCGTCGGTTAGCTTCACGCAAAGTTTGGTTTGATGCATTATTTTTCACGAGCTAAATTATAAACTCTTTTTAGGCATTACGTTTCACGCAAAAAATGATAAACCATCACCGATTTGTTGTAGCCATTACTTTTCACGCAAAAAAATGATACACCATCACCAATTTGTTGTAGCCATTACTTTTCACGCAAAAAACGATAAATCATCACCGATTTTGTTGTAGCCATTACTTTTCACGCAAAAAATGATACACCATCACCCATTTCTTGTATACTTTTCACGCAAAAAACGATAAACCATCACCGATTTTGTTGTAGCCATTACTTTTCACGCAAAATGATACACCATCACCCATTTCTTGTAGCCATTACTTTTCACGCAAAAAAACGATAAACCATCACCGATTTTGTTGTAGACATTACTTTTCACGCAAAAAATGATACACCATCACACATTTCTTGTAGCCATTATTTTTCACGCAAAAAACGATAAACCATCACCGATTTTGTTGTAGCCATTACTTGTCACGCAAAAAATGATACACCATCACCCATTTCTTGTAGCCATTACTTTTCACGCAAAAAATGATAAACCATCAACGATTTGTTGTAGCCATTACGGTAAATGATAAACTATCACAAATTACCATTTCTTTTAGGCATTATTTTTCACGGTAAAATGATAAACTATATCACGAAGTTCCATTTCCATCAAGATAGTCCGCATTACTTTTTAATTTTGTTGAGATATATACCCCCACAACGGTCGTCTCCTCCTTAATTTATTGTGTAAACCCCCACAACGGTCATCTCCTCCTTAATTTATTGTGTAAACCCCCACCAACGTTCACCTCCTCCTTATTTTATTGTGTAAACCCCTACAACGGTCATCTCTCCCTTATAAACACCCACACGGCCATCCCTTGTGTCAATAGGTTCTGCCTCTCTCTTCTTCGTTCACATACACTTGATCCATTGCCATGGCTTCCACGTCTCGGACGCGGACCGGAAGGGGAAGGGGAAGGGGAAGGGGAAGGGGAAGGGGAAGGGGAAGGGGAAGGGGAAGGGGAAGTGGATCATCATCATTGCCACCACCACCGTCAACACTGCCATTGATCATAGAGGAGTTCTTCATCGTCGTCTATGAAGACCCTTTGGTCAAGAAGGTACGTACGCGTTCCCACATATATGATGCATGTGATTAATTATGGGCATGTTCTAAAAAAACCTTTAATTTCAAACGATCGGCGCTCGATCTCTTTGCAGGCTCTCCCAAAAAAGTTTGCGGACTATCTTGACGGCCAGGAGCCAGTGATACACTACAAGAAAAGTTGCCATGGCCGACGAAGTTGAAGTCGCGCCGTGGTTGCTGGTGTACCATGGCCGACGATTTTGGTCCCTCCGTGGTGCATGTCAAAACTTTTTTTTCTCGTTTTTGAGGCCACCTAGCCCGACGAAAGCGGCCAAAACGTCGCGTATGGTGGCCCGGGACGTGGTGCATCGCGAATTCTCGGGTTCGCCGGCCGAGTCAACGCAAATCCGCACCGCCGAGGGATGTAGGGCCCGGATGGCAGCCTCTGCGGCATTGTTTTTTTCTCGATCGCGCCATCTCGTTCAACGTTCTCCGATCGAGCCGTTTACGATGCGGGATCATGGGTCCCGCATGTCATCCTCTATGAACCAAAATTCTTTCTATTCTTGG
>NC_061512.1:161650763-161705098 GCF_022539505.1 Lolium rigidum
AGGACTAGGAACAAAGCCAAACTGTTGCCAAGGAAAACCAAAAGCACCTGGCTGACCAAATTCCATTTGCATCTGAGGCTGCTGCTAGAGTTGTGGTTGCATCTGCCCAGCCTGCTGCCACTGCTCTTGATTGTTTACATTCCCTCGTCTACCTCTCCCCTTGTAACCTCCATGACCAGCCATGGTTTTTTGTACACTAACAGAGAAAAATACCACCCCCAGGCAACTCTCCCCTAAGCTCTCCTCCGTCGCCACCCAAGAGGCCAAAAGAGGAACCCTCAAGGAGCCGGGCTTGCTTTTTATACTAGGATTGCAAGGAGGACAGGTGGCATGCCATGGAATATGCCAGAGCTGTTGGAAAAGGCTTTGCACCTCATATGTGCAATCCTCACCACACACATGGTGCACTTCACTGATCTCTGGACCCCTCCACAACGCTAATCTTGATGCTTTGAGCTTCAGCTATCCCATCCTTCTAGAAGGTTTGTGAATCATAGCCATTGGAGGTAACTGAACTGACGAAACACCACCTGCAGGAGCTGGTTGGGAACTTTCATCAGTCAGTTCCCTGGAGGGAACTGCCTTAGGTGGTGCACGATCTCCTCCACATACCTGGTGTGATAGCTGAATTGAATCAACCCATTGACCGTTTGAATCTTGTCGTAGTTCAGACCACGTGCACTCTGGATTGGCTACCAAATTCTGGGCGCACTGGAATGAGTAGCCTCATGTGCGAGACCGAACGGAGTTCTCACCTTCCCTAGTGTCCCTTTTCTCTGCTTCACCGTGCTGCTGCCTTGGTTTGAATCTGACAGCGATCCCTCCCACAACGGATCCTCCTCCGATGAACTCGACAGTGCCATCAGCTTGGACAGCTTGACGAATCTCTTCGGACCAGGCTTCATCACCTGCGCCTCTGCGTGAGGCTCTGCCACAACTTTGATTCCAGCCAATGCGCGGGGCGATGATGATGGAGCCGACGCAAAACTTGTCCGCTGCCGGTGCTGGAGATGAAGCTAGGGCGGCCCTCTCGGCGACCGCAGCCTAAACCTTCCCCAATCTCCAACGCCATCCGCTGCACACCTCTGCATCCTTGGATTTTCCGCCACCTCCTAGCCCCGCTCCTAGTCCGCCCGCCTCGAAATCCCGCCTCCCTGCACCGCCTCTCCGCCATCCGTCAGCGTCGTCGCCAGATTTAATCGTCGGCTCCCCGTAGATCTAGGTGGTAGAAGCTTGCGAGCGGAAGTTTGTGTGGAAGCTACAAGGGGTGGTGCGGTGAACAGGGGAGGAGGCAAGCGTCTAAGGTGCTCTCCGTGCGACGCGTGTGAACTCCACGCTGGCGGTCGAGTCCCACCATGGGAGGAGATCGAGGAGGTCCCGCCATGAACAGGGCGCTCGGTCGGAATCGAGAGCGAGCATCATCAGAGATGTCCATTTTTTCTGTCTGATTATAATCACATGATCAATATTTATATATTACTATTACGATAGAACAATGATGACAACACATCCTCCTAGCATGATCAACGACCCATTGACCATGGTATTATAGAGACAGCTTTCCCATCAGTCAACAATTACTAACCTGTAGACTGTAGTAACAGTTTTTCCCCGACAAAGCTAAATACTTAGGCAAAACGAAATGCAGCATTACAGGACGCGTATGCTTCGAACTGATCAGTCCACTCACATCCAGCTATCCGGGAGTCCGATGTTCTGAAACCTGAATGACGACCCCTTGGGTCCTCCCCTGCCGGCCTCGATCCCGGGGCCGTCGCCGTCACCATCGAGCTCTTCGGCGTCACTTTCCGCGGACGGCGGCGACATCATGAGTACCGGTGACCGCGGCGGCTGCGGTGGCGGCGGGAGGACGCCGTCGTCCCAGGCGAGGAAGTGGAGCGTGATGGGCCGCAGCGCGTGGCGGTGTAGCGACAGCTTCTGGCTGAGCGAGACGGTGTCGAAGCACCTGACGTCGCCGGCGGTGGAGACCAACCAGGGAAGCACCTTCTCCCCGCCGACGCGCGACACCACCAACAGCTTTCCAGCCCGGCGCGCCGCTCGGTGCAGCTCGAGCAGGCCCGACCGCGTGGACGCCACGCCCGGCGTGCTCTCGTCCGCCACGGACGACACGTAGATGAACCCTTCCTCGGTGCGGCTGATGGCGAAGCCGAGCCTGGTGTCCCCCTGCCGCAGCGCGATCTCCACCGCGGTCTCGCCGCCGGCGCCCGACGGCGCGTACCAGAGCCGCACCGCGCGCACCAGGCCAATGTCCACGCCGTGGTAGTCCTCGAACCCGTAGAGGCTGACGTTGGACATGTTGGCCAGGTCGGAGAGGGTGTTCACCGTGGAGACGGCCGTCTCGCCGGAGATCTTGGTGAGCAACGCCTCGGTCTGGACGCTTGCAAGCTGGACGGGGACGCCGGAGCTGCGGGAGGAGGCGAGCCAGGCGTCGGCGCGGGCGAGGGTGTCGTCCAGGGAGCTGTAGCGGGTGTGGGTTCCGTCCGTGGCCTTGGGGAGCAGCAGCAGCGACAGGAAGCGGCTCGAGTCCGGCACCGGCAGCAGCTCCCTCATTTTCCTGTCCCACGGGAATGGCTCGTACGCCGACGCGATCTTGGCGTCCCGCAGCGCCGCCAGCGCCACCATCTTCTCGTTCTTGGAACCTTCAGTTGACGTCATCAAATGAATCTGAAAGTTAATCTTCCTTCCTAATTTACATTTAACTTTCTGTATGAATGTTTCTTCTTACAGAAATAATAATTCAGGTCAATAGAAGAATGCGTGGATTCGAATATAGAGAGCCAGCTAAAAGTGGATCGACCGAGAACTAGTCGAATAGTTTATCAGTCATGGAGCACTAGTTTAGTGAGGTAAGATGCAATGTTGGTATTTGGTTCTTATTAATAATGTTCTTCACAAGTGATCTGTCAAACAAACATCCATGCATGCTTGCAAGTTGGCCATTTTTGTTTAAATTAATCTGAACTTCAAACGTTGGTTGAAGGAAAGCGTCGCCAGGATCGACATCGCTCATGCCAACGACGTGTTGGATCTTGGATGTTCTCGAAAAGACAGCCACCTGTTAGGGGATCTGTGAAGATTCTTATAAAAAAATCGATAAAGGCGAGGATTCTCAAATAAAACCATGTTGGCAAATATAAGTTCTGTTGGGCATGGGGCTCTTTCTGGCTAGAAGTTTCCTCAGCCAGTAAAGGCAACCATCTTGCTCCCTTTCATGAACTACAAAATGGTGCAACAACTAGGAAAATATAGATGAATTTGGAAGCACAAAGTCTTGTGATTTCTCAAGAGACCAAGAGCATGAAGTCATCTGTTTCCTTGTTTTGTTAAGTAGAGAAATGATCATTCATCAGTCATGGTTTCATTGCTTACGATTGGGCCGATGCCACAAAAATCATATAAAATTATGATAATATCCCTATACAAAAATCTATAATCTTATTGGAGTATCTTGAGCCCATGACATTTCTAAATATAGTTGTGCCACCCACCATGACAATGTTCAGAACTTAAACAATGGAATTAGGTGAGCAAAAAAGAACTCATGAGAGCTTTGCAACTACCAACCTTCCAAGAGCAGGACAAACCAATCTAAATTACTAAGGCGGAATAATGTCATAAAAATCTGTCCAATCTATGTTATGCATCTCATACAAGAAATCATTAACTTCCAACAAAATCATTCGCGCTAAGCCGCTAAGGAAACCTGTTCCGATATATATGGTTATAAATAAAATTATAGAAATATCCTACTTCTCCCGATGCTGCATTATCGGTACCACAATTCACAGTAGTACAATTTGCCCCCACTTCTGAAAATGCCAAGGGGCTACGCCTTTCTTTTTTTGAAAAACCCCAAATTTGAAATGGAAAAGTTCTTGCACACACACTACTTTTTTTGACAACGTGCACGCCCATAAAAGAAAAAGTGACACGATCCCAAAACATAAAGACACCACAGAAATGGCCTGTACGAAAGTAAAAAAATGTTAAATTTCAATCATGAACTGGGCTTCAGTGGTGTTTTGGATATTTTAATGTGGAGTACATACAGGCTAAAACGAGTGCAGAGACACAATACGTCTAGAACTCTAGATAGATAGATTTTAAAAAGTTGGAACACCTTGTTATCGAAAAAGACTGGTAAATGTTAACCATGTCTGTCTTCAAAATTATGCTTGAAAATTCTGCCCTTTTCTTTCCTGCCATAATCTCCAAGACCAACAAACTATCGAAGTTTTGCATAGTTTTTTAGCAGGATGTTTTTTTAAAGAATGTCTTGCTGCGGTCTGCGGAATTGAAAGACTACAGTTTCATCTAGAAACAAGAAGGGACGAAGCAAGCAAAGCAAATGCTGGAATGCGCAAGGGACAAAGGGAGACGAGTGTGGCCTCTTACCGTCGAGCTCGAAGCTCTCGCGGCTGGACCGGTCGCCGACGTCGTCGCTCCGCGACCCCCGGCCGACACGCTTTCCCGACGACGCTCGGCTACCGCTCGAGGCGCTCGATCCCACTGACGCCGACGGGCTGAGCTCCGGCTCGTCCCCTGAGGCGGCGCTCAGACCCGGGGAGTCGGCACGCTTGAAGGCCGACTTGAGCATCTTGTGCATCTTGCGGCCGCTGTTCTTGGAAACTGAAGCCGGCGGCGGGAAGGCGGCGTCGCTCGGCATGAACCGAGCTCGCTTCTTTCTTTCTTGGCGGTGGCGGGGCGGGCGAGAGAAATGGAGGAAAATGTTTCGGGACAGCTGGGGTGTGAGAGGGATCGCAGAGTTTGGTTCATACGCGCACGATTTATCATTCTTCGGTTCGGTATACGATTGGCCGCCGCAGCAACTAGGCATTTTTGTATGCCAGGCACTGGTCCAAAAACCAAGGCCAGAACCCAGACATAGCGTACGGTGGAAATTCTAGCGGATGATTAAACAAGAGCAAGGAGCTCCAGTTAGAGGTAATGGTAATGGTAACATCGGAATTCGAACAAATGTGAAAATGGATGTGGTATCTGATCCGTTTTCACCCCTAGCAACAGTGGTCTATGAAGCTTGTGTGTATCATCACTCATCAGAGTATCACCAATACACAATAAACCGAAAGCTGTGCAACACATAAGAGGAGCCAATGCACCAAAAGAGAGTACATAGAAAACTGTAAGCAGTGCAACGGAGAGCAGAAGACATTGCACTGCCCGTGCATTACAAAATAAAAAAGGCAACCTATCCATTTAAGGTAATTAAAAAAATCATTGAAACATATTGATATGAGATCTAATTTTAAAAATCTTGATGCGACTAATACACTTGTGAAAAAATGGGCCCAAAATACAACTCTGTATCGAGGTACGCGTCCTCGCGTCGTCCCCCAGGAACCCTAGCACCGCCAACCGCCGTTCCCCCCTTCGCATCCCTCTCTTCGCCGCTGCCGTCGGCGCCGGCCACGGTGGCGGCAGGCCCCAGCGCCAAAGGTGGTCGGGGGTGGTGGTGGCGGCGATTCGTTGTGGCGGCTGCGGGGAGGCGTGCACGGTGTCCGGGGCGGAGATCCCTTGATGTGCGGCGGTGGCTGCTCCCTCCATGGACTTCCGGCGATGGGTGGTGGTGGTGGCTGCGGGTCTAGTTCCCACATATAGACCCGTCGTCGGTTCAGCTGACAGCGCGAGGAGGGGGCAACGACCTTGCGAGGCGTGGATGGTGTGGTACTGGCGTCAAAGACCGTGTAGCGTGGTAGGCCCGATCTGAGATCTGGGTCACGTGGGTCTCGGATGGTGCGTCCAGCGATTCCTCCTTCGTTTTCGCTGGCTAGCAGATGGCGGTGAGGGAGCCTATTCGTCTGTTTCGCAGTTTGAAGGTGGTGGTCCGAAGATGGAGACCTTCCTGAGGTCTGTCCTTCTTGATCTGGTCGGAGTGTTGAGTTCCGGAAGGCGCCGCCGGCGAATGGAACAGTGCATCTCTTGCCTGGAGTTTGCTGGATCGGGTGGTATTCGGTTGTGTGCACCCATATTTTTATTCCAGCCGTTTGGTTCTAGAGGGAGCGACGCGAAGCTCTGTTCTGTGTTGACATCAAGTGACATTTTGGTCCATGGTGAAGTCAGAAGAAGAGAATATCATGAAGGCCGGATCGGAGGACTAGCTAAAGGAGGTTCAAGTCTCCGCGCTGTTGAGGTACTTGCTTGGTGTTCCGGGCTTCGCAGCAGTGGTATGAAAGTGGGGGCGGCAACATATGTGAAGTTCAGAATCCTAACTTTCAGGGTGAAAATCCAAGGTCTGGCCTTAACTGGTTGTGTCTGGCAATGACCTTGTTGGAGGCATTGTTTTGAGAGCGGGGACTATCTTCACGGTGAAAAACTAAGATTTTTGGTCGGACGACGACGGCGCTGGTGCACTGTTTCATTCTTGAAGGTGTCGCTTATCAAGAGTCTGTATTTCAGATGTTGACTTGGTGGTGGATGTATAGCTATTGTTAGGGTAGCGGGACTTTTGTTTCTTAGTTTTCTTTTATCTTTTTTGGCTGTGTGCATCCGTACTGCCATTAGGGTTTTGCATTGTTGCAGAGGCTAGGTGTAATTGATATCTTTTGATATTAATATATTCTCTTTATCTAAAAATATTCGAGCCAACGAAGAAGGGGGAAAACCTCACATGTACCCTCTCCTCCAAGCGTTCAAATCACTCGAACCAAGTGTTCCCTTATACTCCCATGTCTCGAATGACTTATCGCGGATTTGTCTAGATACACATGTATGTATCTAGACACGATTTAGTGTATAGATGCATGTGAACCAAAATAAATGCGTGACATCTAATTGGAACAAATGGAGTGTAAAATAGTATTTCCCCTCTTGGGCCAGCATAAAATATCATTTGTCCGTAGATTTTTTTTTGTCAAGCCAAACCTCTTGGAAAAAGCTCTACGGGATCCCGAGTTATTTTCTTGGTGCTTAATGGTGTAATCAAACATATTTCGTTGCTAATATTGCATGATGTGAAATTCTGCTCATTATACTACCACCGCGTTTCTTCATTCCTAATCAAAGAGGCCCGTGACACGTGAGTTGGGAGCCTAAGTAGATTTCATAATGAGTTACCTATCTCTGTGAAACGAGAAAGATTTTGGTTGTTTCATGTTTGTTTCGATGCACTAGTACAATTACGAGGTCATTATTGTTGTTCTGACGCTGATATTTTCTTATATCTACAGGATGAAATAAATCCCTGACATGCTGCCCTTAACAAGGAATTATTCATTTTGGGTCTTCCGTTAAACTATTCTGTGGAGTCAAAACCGGAATAAAAGATTGCACGTTGACCAGGAGGGTGCATCTATTTCCTGGTGCATTGCATCTGGAAACTACAATAATTAAGAAGTTGCAAATAATATGATTTCTGTCTTGGTTGACAGAAAATATATTGGGCTTGCCATACAGTAACATAAATATTAATGGATCGATACTTTGAAAAATGATATTCAAACGAAATCTTAGATTCAAGCAGAGTTTCTGAAATCACTCAAATTCAAAAGAAATGTAAATAAAGTTACAGAAAACAGGCAAAATTCATTGTGCAGAAACACGGTGAATTTCAGATTTGATTTGTTTACTCGGTTACAAAGGATACTGCCGGTTAATCGCTCGGGGCATCGAGACTGACACTGGTTTCCACCAAATTTGTAAGCAGATTGCTTCTGAGTAGTTGTACACGGTGTTAAGTGGTAACCATTAATATTCTCTTGATACGAGTATCCTTATAGGTACTATACAATCAGTATAAAATTCAGGTTCTGTTCTAGCTGACTTTTTTAAAATATATTTTTGCAGAAATCTAAGGTTGCAGAAGGGACCAGCCCGCTGCACACACATGTTCTATGAAAGGACTTAGACAGGGAAATTCATTATCGTCAGTGCTATTTAATATAGTGGCTGATATGCTTTCTGTCTTGATTGAACGGGCAAAGTCTGGGGGCCAAATTGAAGGGGTCATTCCTCATCTGGTGATGGAGGGCTATCAATTCTTCAATACGCCGACGATACAATACTTTTTATGGATCACGATATGAACAAGGTTCGGAACCTAAAGTTAATTCTTTCTGCGTTTGAGCTCTTGTCGGGTCTGAAAATAAATTTCCATAAAAGTGAATTGTTCTGTTTTGGCGAGGCCCAAGAGCATGTTGCGGAATATGCTGAAATGTTTGGCTGTAGCCAAGGCCAATTTCCAATTAGGTACATGGGAATTCCGATTTATTATCGGAGGCTTACCAATGCTGAGTGGAAATTAGTTGAGGAAAGGCTTCAGATTAGATTAAGTAGTTGGAAAGGTAAATTGCTGTCCTTGGGTGGAAGATTAAATCTCATAAATGCGGTACTGAGTAATATGGTACTCTATATGATATCTTTCTTCCAACTTCCCAGAGGAGTCTTAAAACGGTTGGATTATTTCCGATCAAGATTCTTCTGGCAAGGGGATTGCGAGAAGAGTAAGTATCGGCTGGCTAGATGGAGTGTACTGTGTCGGCCCAAAGATCATGGAGGACTTGGTATTCAAGATCTCTAGGTCAAGAATAGGGCACTTCTTGGTAAATGGTTATATAAGCTACTTACCGAAGAGAGCATATGGCAAACGCTCCTTAAGAGGAAGTATATTGGCTCAAAGGCTTTATCTCAGGTTATTTGGAGACCAGGAGATTTGCATTTTTGGGCTGGTCTTATGGAAACAAAGAAGTTTTTCTTTCCATATGGTTCTTTCTCTATAAAGGATGGATCGAAAATTCGTTTCTGGGAGGATAAATGGTTGGGTAATACCACACTCCGAGAACAATATCCGGCTTTGTACAACATTGTGCGCCACAAAGGCGATACTAACGCCAAGGTGTTGGAAAATTTCCCACCAAATGTGGAGTTCAGAAGAAGTCTCATCGGTCCCAGACAAGACTCTTGGCAGGATTTGTTACAACGTCTTGAGTTAGTTCAATTGACGCAAGGACCGGATGAATTTCGCTGGAATCTTACCGGGAATGGTTCATTCTCAGTGGCTTCCATGTACAATGC
Source organism: Lolium rigidum (assembly GCF_022539505.1). NCBI lineage: Eukaryota > Viridiplantae > Streptophyta > Magnoliopsida > Poales > Poaceae > Lolium > Lolium rigidum. Next base: position 161,659,815 of record NC_061512.1, read on the forward strand.
TCTAATTCAGCCTAATATCCCGGTCGATAATAACTCCAAGATTTGGAAAATGAAGATACCTCTGAGAACAAAAATCTTTGCCTGGTATCTTCGTCGGGGGGTTATTCTTACGAAAGATAATCTTGCCAAACGCAACTGGCATGGAAGTAAAAAGTGTATCCTCTGTCATCAGGACGAGACTATTAAACACTTATTTTTCCAATGTAAGGTTGCTAGGTCTATATGGTCAGCCATCCAAATTGGATCTACCTTATACCCACCACGTAGTGTTGCCAATTTATTTGGTAACTGGCTTAATGGTGTGGATGTTAGGTTTAAACGTCTTATTAGGATGAGAGCGATTGCAATCATTTGGTCGCTATGGCTATGTAGAAATGACAAGATTTTCAATAATATTTCTTCTTCCTTTTTGCAGGTCATCTACCGGTGCACAGCTTTGCTTCGCTCATGGATACCGCTGCAGCGTGTGGAGCACCGAGACCTATTTACGGAGGTGTCTTCACGGTTGGAGGATACGGCGAGGGATATTTTCTCCCAACATGGGTGGCAACGTGAACTTCGGCTAGACCCACCTAGCTAGTTCTTGTTACCGTTCGTTCGACTATGTTTTATCTTTGAACCCTATTTTATGGTTTTGTAACGGATTCGTGTGCGGCTGTGTGCATCTTAGTTATGCAGAGGCCGGGTCTATTGCGCAAGTAATAAAGAGCCCATTTTCGAAAAAAAATGTTCTTATATGTGGAAATAGAAACACGACCATTTCCGGTGCTAGAATTGCTGACAGCTAAGGAATCCTCGGCCTCGGGATCTCCAAAACAAAAAGGCTTAGGATTTCAAGCACAAAAACAGTTGCTTTGGCCTCCCTGATTGTTCCCAAAAACATTTCTTTGTTTTTGCGTGTATCACTTCATCAACACGTTTGCATCTCAAAAAGCAAAATAGAAAAATAGTCCTTCAACTAGACGGTTTGACAAGCTGAATCATCGCTGATGTCAATCAATTTGCACCACAAATGTTTCATTTGAACAGAGAAGAAAAGGAGAAACTAAAGCATAGTACAAGAATATGGACACCATGAATTACCTTTAGTAGGACTCGTTGGGGATCCGTTCTTCAGCTTAGGCACGCTCTTCGATCGCTTCATCTTCCAATCCATAATGACGGATTCAACTTCTTGGAGAACAGTCTGATCTCAGGGTACCTATGTTCCCCCTTATGAACAAACAGCCGCCATTGTCTATGATCCTAAATTGTCACAAGGTTTTTTTGGGGTTGTAGCTTCCCTCAACTGATGAAATATCTCTGCAGTTCCTGAATTAGTCGAAGTAATGGTCTATAACATTTGACCAAGAATGGAAGCTAGGTTTTCCTTCGGTCATAGAAGCTGCCAAGAGCAAATTGCCGATAGTTCCAATGCAATCGGTTTGCCCAAAGCTGACAACTTCCATAGTGTTTCAATTCCCGACAAAAAGTCTTTATAGGATGATAATCCAGTTAAAGAACAATTACAAAGTATGTTATTTCACAACCATATGAGAACGATGATGGAGACAACTGGATGGTTCATAAAACTTCTGTATAGAAAGCTGCAATACAGGCAATGAATGGTGCAATGTAATAAAGTAGTCTGCTAGATAACTACAGTGGTGAACAGCTTTGTTTTATTTTGTTTCTTATGTTTGCTGGGTCGTTCGAGCAGAGTGCTCCTTGTTTTTTTCGAAGTGAAGATGAAGACCCAGCCTTAGCATCGATTGATGCATGCATGCAAAGTGCTCCTTGTATTTCTTCAGTGGCTTTGTCATTTTCTGTAAAGCAAAAGATGAGTATTCCTACACATTTTCTAATCAAAAAGCTGACACTGCAAAATGAACACAATAAATTGTGCAACCACGGATAAAATATTTTGAATATTCATGGGTTTTTGTTAGATTTGAAATTTAGGATCTGTTCATTGAACAAGTATCAGATCAAGGCTATCTGAAGCAGGATTGTTCAACTGGGTATCGTACAAAACAGTGGACAACCGCAGAGAAGTAATTCAGAACCCACTTTTCAAGTTTTTTAAAAACAATACAATTACAGTCAAACCATCCAAACGGTTCTCGAAAAAAAAAGTACTGTCTGCAAATGGTGCATGGATAACCGTAGCTTCAGGTACTGGTTTAATCAGTGACACATTGTTAAAAATAGCATCACAGATTGTATCTTGGTATCTCTGTTTGATATTGCAAACGTAAGTCAGCTGGGAGCTATGATTATTTTAGTGAAGATTGTATATTACTATGCGTCTATTGCTATACTATATTGCCATTGGTCTTAGGGAATTGGAAGTGCTGAATGCTTCTGCACTCTTCAAGAAAACACACATAAAAATATGAGCAACCAGTATCCACTGCTGCATATAGTATGCTATATTTGACTGTAAAGTTACTAGAATGGATTAGTACGAAGCTACCCACGATTTGTCTTGGAAGTAAGTGCAGCTGGATGCAAGATCCCTCATGGTAATGATGATATCACTGAATCCTCCTCTTTGTTGAACTACAACTCAGTAATTGATATTTAACTTTGGATCCCGAAAAGCCTGAAAAATAAATATGTACTCCCTCTGTTCCTTGATATAAGGTGTATAGTTTTTGGAGAGAAAATTATACAAGGTTTTGGCATGACTAATCATGGTCAATTGACGTACAAGTATTTTTTTGAGACTTTTCTCAAAAAACTATACACCTTATATTTAGGAATGGAGGGAGTATTTGTTTGATATATCATACTGCTTGTCGTTTTATTTTATTCAAATAATATTTAATTTAGAAAGATGTCCTTATAAACACGAGAAAAAAAGGAAAAATAGCAAAGGATTTCCGGTCCTTGAAATTCTGATAATTCAACCGTGACTTGTGGAAAATAAAAACACTTCATTGCAAAAGTAGCATATGTTCCTTTGAACATAACATCTTCATCCTTCAGTATAAAATAGAATATACTTCAGAGTTTTGATCCAGTTTTCTTATCTGTTAATAATTCTTTATTAGTATGTTAGTACTTTCTAGTCTTCCTATTTAAATTACTATTTCTTCAGAGTTGCATTCATGTTTTCTAGTATTATTTACTGAACACTATAATAAGAAGCCATTAGGCTCTCATTTTTAGGCATAGTCTTATCTTCTAACTTAGAACTGAAGTCTTCTGGAAATAATGAATTTAAAGGTGGACAACGGATATTCCTGCATCCACCTGTAAGGATCCTACCTTGAAAGATGCCTACCCTGAAAGATCCCCTTTGTGGAACTCTGGAATGAACCCCCATTGGCTTTTGATGATCTCGAAGATCAATCGAAAGCCGGAAAGAAACAAGGGCGGGCTGATCTTGGACAATCCCCGATGCTAGCTTGGCACTAGATAAATAGAAGCCTCTCTTGATTTTGCTTCCCTGCATACGAGGATTGCTATCATCGGGTATGATGATATGATACTATTCCTACAAAAGACATTTTTTTTTTATAAAAGTTCCCTGAAAGATATAGTGACATGCAAGTTTTCTGATCCTGAAAATTTTCACTTGAATCTACATGTAACGAAATATACCCGCATTTTGCAAACCTGTTTGTATAATTTAGGAAATACTTCCTCCACCCCAGAATATATTGGTTGTAATAACGGGAAATACTAGGATGAATCTGGGTGCACACGAACCCATTTCTCCAATATTAGAAAAAAATGCTATTTGATTTTTTTTAAATATAAATAATTTTTTCATGTTCATATTTTGTTGATACTTACTTTTGTAAGTTTTTACAGAAAAATACGATTGTATGTGGCCTACACGAAATGAAAAATATCCAAATAACACTATAATGATTGATTTTATACTGTTCACAAATTGAAAATCTCATTTTCATATTTATGTGTAGGTCACACTTGGTCGTTTTTATGCCAAAAACTGCATAAATAAGTGCCAACATAATATGTACATGCGTGCAATTTTTTCAATTTTCTTTAAATTTTTAAATTGCATTTTGAAAACTTTCATAATAGGGTGCACGTGTGTACCGGGTTCACATTATTCCCGTCCTTGTAATAACATATTACACTGTGGGACGGACGGTGGGAGTAACATTTATCATTATCTATACACGTGACAGGATAGAGTCGCACTGTCAAATATAAACGTATTTTTGAAAGGGATGTATATATTTCTGCTCATGAGGCATTCTGCACTGCAACAAGAATCGCGCATGTGGATCACTGTTGCACTCTGTTTAGCTGTTGTTCTGTTTACGAATACAGTGCGCCCAGCTGCCCAAAACTGTATGTCTGTACGTAGTGCTCCTAAACGTCAACCAGCTTCTCAGAAGGCTGTCTTCGGCATCTTCAGCGGCGACGTATTTTATCGTCCGCGACTGTCCGTTTACGTCGCGCCGCGGACGCTAAATGTTTGTTTTTGTTCATGTGTCCGTTTACGTCTGCGGTGGCTCTAGCGGGGTGACGCATTTTTTTTTTCTTTTTTTTATCTTCATTTAAACATAGTTCCAAATATTATACGGAGTATATTGGAACATAATTTTACACAAGCTAATACATAGTTTGAAACATGGTTTACACAAACTAATACATAGTTTGAACCATGGTTGACACAAATAAAACATTGCAAAATAAGGAAACCAGTTGTGTTGATTTCCGTATGTTCGCTGCCAAAAAAAAAACATTCGAGGGCACACCCAGTCACCTAAACTGGAAAATCCAGCTGGTAACGGTGGTCCAGTTGGTTTTTTCGAGGAAGAACAGACAAAAACCTTGACTACTGGCTTCAACTGGCCCGTAGCCATATTCGTTGCAAAGAAAGAACACTCTAAGATCTAACTATCGGTGTCGGAGCCGGATTCGCCGGTGTGGTAGTGCATGCGGCACGCTGTGTCGTCGAACACCTTCATGCAGCGGCGCCAGTCGCTGGCACGCCTGAGAAGACACATCGAGGCAGGATCGCTGCCAGGCGGGCCCGACGAAACGTCCGGCAGACGCGAGCGGACACATTGCGCGTCCGCGCAACATCCGCAGAGACGCATTCGAGGCGCTTATTTGAGCCAGATTTGTGTCGCCGCGGACGGCCCGGTCACTTTGCGTCGCCCCGCTGGAGGAGGGCCCAGACGCATTTTCGGTCACGGCGGACGAAAACGGTCGTTCAGCGTCCGTTTGTGTCGCGCCGCTGAAGATGCCCTCAGGACAAGTATCGTGCAGCCTGCATTCGGAAATGATACCATGAAACTCTATTGATAAACTCCATGATACATGGCAACAATAATCAGGAAGGCCGTGATAGTACATGTTTGGACTTGGGAGTAAAAATGTACTTATTGTAATTTCAACATCAGGAAGTGAAGCCATGGCGTACGCTTATGAAAGATATGTATACACGCCTACGGAGGGAGGGGGGGGGGGGGAGGGTTGAATGGGCGGTAGCAAAGAAAATGTGATTAATGCAAGATGACCAACCAAAATGAAACAAACACAAGGATAAACAACAAGAAAAAGTAACACAAAGTAGCAAGGTGAATGAATGAGTAAACCGTTGAGGAGACACGGGACGTGAGATTTGTTTCCCGTACTTCATTCCTTTTTACGAAAATCATTTCAATTGGAGAGGTGTGGTGCCACAAAGTCTTCACCTTCTTCTCCACTGAATCCACCACAAAGGTGCCACTTCCCCACTAAGCGGTGCTAGTCGTGGTGGTAATTAAACCTTCACATAAGGTTGGGGTATAGTATACAACTCAACTGGAGGCTCCCAACACCATCTTCAAGCTCTTACAAATATGAACAATCCTAGAGATGGTCACTTCAGAGGGGTCTCCACTATGAAGACCTAGGGTTACAAGTTCCTTGAAGGAATCACGGGGAAATTCGAATTCCTTTGGAGAAAGGGTAGACCAGGCTCTCCTACTTCGATTTTCCAAAGGGGATCTTCATTAGCTGGCTAGGGAGGGAGATCCACAAATTTTAAGCTTTGAAGTAATGGAGGAGAGAGAGAAAATGAGGAACCTACTTGGGAAAGAAGTTTATAGGCCCCGCTAGATTTCTAGCCGTTGCGCAGTCACATGGACAAAATGTCCGGGGGAGGGGGAATCTCCGTTGCCAAATGGCATCCCAAAGGGCTGGATACTCCACCTCCCTCCAGAGTTTCCACCCACCCATCTACGAGTGTCCACTTGGTCGGGGCCGAGAACTTGGGCGGATATTTAGACTGGAATTTCCACTCCAGGCTGGATATTCCGGTCCAGGAAGGATGGAGATTTCGTCCCTGCAAGATGAGCTATAGTCAGAATTCCGAGGTACTTTTCTTCTCCATTACTTTGAGACACACACCAAAAACCTAAAAACTTACTCGACCTCTAAGACCTAGCATAGACTACGACCTCAGACTTTTATCTTCTCGCTCTTGGAGGGTCATCAACCATCTTGTGCTTCTTTGAATACACCTACACACACAGACTCGGTAAAATTCTTTTCGTGCTGTCAACCAACACACAAAACATGTGGACTAGAAACTTTTCTCTTTCAATATCCCCATTTTTGGTGTTTGATCAACACACAACAATTTACAATTCACAAATAGATATTACGATAGAAATAATAAGATTTGCAAAATATAGACTGAGTTACCCCTAGATGTGTGCACATTCTCAACTTCCATCTGAATAAAAGTGCAGAACACTCTAGGATCAATACCCCCCTCCCTACATTTTGCAAACCAACAACATGTGCAAGGTACAAGATAAAGTATATAGAGTACAACTTGCACAACAAAGAAAAAAAAATATCACAAGATATAGAGTTTGGGTAAAGAGATCATACCATAGTCGTAGATTTCTCAAACTCACTCGTACGAAATACCAAAATCTTCGAATAGATGATACATATATCCAGGAAATAATCATCACATAGGACCATAGAGTTTACCACTACTTATGTAATACCCTGAATTTTGATGCTTATAACTTCTGCTTATTTAACTCTTTCTTTCAGAAAATAGATTTGTCCATGATAGTAGTTAAGTATAATCTGGGGTACTAGATATGGAGAAATAAAATGGGAAAGAAAAAAACAGGGGCAAGTGTTTGCACATTTGACCCGCTGTTCCATACATATAACATTTACATGTTGATGTACTTAGTGTTTTTTTCACAACATCAGTTGCTTTTCTTTTATTTGAGCAACTCTTGAGGAAGGGAAACTCATGGCTGGGCCCAAGGCCCTATCATATGTGCCATGTGGTGCTGCTACTTCCTAACGCTCTAGGTCCGCAGCGATCCCCTCTTATTGCAACCCTATTCCTTGCCCTCCTGATCAAGTCCACCGTTGTCTTGTCTCTAGTGCAGCTTTGAGTTAAGAGGTTGCAATGCTACAAGTTAAGAGCCTGCCGAGAGGAGCATCGCCATCGTCACCTCCCGCGGTACTCTATCTAGGTTATTGCCACATCAAGATTGGTTTGCGCTTTAGCTGTTCGGGTAGTTTTGGTCTGGCCTATTTTTTTCCATGTTCCATATTTTTACATCTGTTGCCTTGGATTTAATAGAGTTTTCAGAGCTAGGAGAGAGGTGGTTTTGAGGACCTATAGATGTTGAGATTCCTCTTATTTTTGAAATTTGGTATACGGGGTTGCTCCTACAGGGTTGCATCTACAGAAATTGGTTCCCAAAACGTACTTTAAAAACTAGTGCACTATATACGAACTCCTAAACTTAGCTCCTTAAAGCATATACTGCACATAAACTTAAACTACAACACTACTTCAAAGCACGAAAGAGACCTATCATTGCAATTAAAATTACAAATAAGGTCACAAATGCGTCAAAAGTGTATTGAAGAAAAATTTGTTTCTCTATGGCATGCCTTTTTTTATCCTCCTCATCTTCAATCTTTTTACGGACCGTTGTTCTTGTAGTGATCAATAATATCCACCATTTGCAACTCCAATTGCATATTTTCATCTTTTATGTTCTTCTTTGATTCTTCCATGTTCTTCAAAGGCTCCTCCATCTTTCTCATCTTCTCATGAGCTAGTTTCGGCTCATCTTCCACCTTTTTATTTTGGCCAATTGTGAATTCCAAATCTTCTAAAATATTCATCTTTCCCTCCTCGAAATGCTTCAACAACGATTCCAAACCAAGAGCACAACATGCCTCACACATTGTATCATATAGTTGTAAATATGCCAAAATTAAAATGGTTCAATTTGCAAAAACTATGGAAAATGGCCAAACCCTAGGTGAATTACCGCGTTCGAGTCATAGGGGGCGTCGGTCGTGAATCCGGTGCCGATGATCTCCATGGTTGAGCGCGTGACCATGGAGATCGTTGATCTACACCGCAGAGGATGCTTAAGAGCAGTCTTGACAGCCGCTGGTCTTCACCGCCTGCCGAATCTTGTGTCGTCGAAAAAAGACTAAAGGCCTCAGTTACGACCACTCCTATCTCTGCGGTGGTCGGCCTACGACGTTCCATCCTCCAGCGGCGTTTTTGTCAAACAAAATGAGGTCGTCGTGGCCGGAAACGACCATGAGTCAGTGGTAGGGTCAAAACGGTGGCGGCCCAATTCTAGTGACGGAACGCACCGGCGAGCTCGATGGAGTGAGGAAGGAGGGTGTAGGAGGGTATGGACTCACAGCGGAGGCAAACAAGGTGCACCAACAACAACTCAAGCTAAGAAAGATAGCACAAAATATAGCGCAAGTGATAATCAAGATATAACTACTTCAAAGTCGATGGCTATCACAAGGAAATAAACTCGAGTACAGAGGTAACCAAGGCACGTGGAGACGAGGATGTATTCTTGTGTTCCCTTACACGGAGAAAGGTACGTCACTTTGAAAATATGCAGGTTACCACGAAGGTCCCCGAAAGCAACGAAAGCTCTCCTTTTTCGCCAAGCCCCCTCATGAAGACAAGGGCCATTTCCTTCTGGCCAGTTTTTTCTCCAATCCGGATATGGAAAGCTTCACAACCATGTCACAAGCTCCACGACGGATAAGCCCATGCCTCTTCACAATCTTCCACGAAGAGGTAACCGGAGCACCAACCGCCAATCCAACTAGGAGGTCACCCTACAAGAGTAACAAGCCCACGGTATCGCGCTCGAACAAATGGTAATGAAGAATTTAACACTATGCAAGGATCCAGAGAAAGAACACCAAGAATAGTGCTCCAATCCTTCTCTTTCAAATCCCACCAAAGCAACAAATGATATGGAGGAACTAGAGAGGAAGAACAATGGTGTCGGTCAACCAATGACTCCATGATCTAGATCCAATGGGTTCCTCTCACTGCGAGCAGGAATTGATTGGTGAGGATTGTAGATCCATATCTCATCTTTCAAGGCCCTCAAAAAGGTGCAAGAATCATATGAGGGAAGGAAGATGAAGAAAGTTCATGAGAGTCAACAATGGAGAACAATTCTGTGCTCAAGAACCCTAACACAACAATGGGGAATAAACCATTTTATAGGAAAATCAAATATGACTGTTTGGACCAAAACAAGGAGTCCAATGAGGTTGGTGCATAGGCAGATCCACCGGTTCCCACGCCGGGACGACCGGTGTATAGGCCGGTCCGCTAATTCCCTCGATAGAATGACTAGCAAGCCAGGTTTAAACGGAGGCCTGCACCAACCTAGCTGATGGTCGCCGAGCCAGGCGTCGGGCAGTCACCGAGAGTTCTTCTGTTAACCGCTCTACCAACTGTCACTACGTAGACTGGTTTAGAGCATCTCCAGCCGCGTCCCCCAAACCGTACCCCAAAGCGATTTGGGGCGCGCCGGATAAAAAAACGTTCCCAGCCGCGCGCCCCAAAAGGCCATTTTTGTCTGGCGCGGTCCAATACGGTGTCCGGCGCCTCCAGCCCGTCCCCGCTACAAGGGACGCTCCAGGCACACCGGACACAACGAAATGAGAGGCGAGGAGGCACGGGCCCAACGCGTCAGCAGCTCGGACGCTCAACCGCCGCTTATGTAGCGACGATGCAGTTGCCGGGAAGCGGAACCGTCGCATTGGAAACCGCGTCGACCGATGCGCCAACCGCCGGAATGGAACGGGGACTCCTCGGAAGAGCAACCGCCACTCTCTTCGACTTCTGGGCCGCCGTTCATCCGCGCTCAATAAGACCCGTACGCATGCGCTTTCGGATCTTTTAACCGGCCGCCATTCATCCAAGCTTCTCCTCACGACGATGAGCTACATCTCTGAGCTTCCTTCCAACACCTCCAGCGAGGGCAAGCCTCCAGGATGGCGCCATTGGTGGGACAGCAGGATGCCCAACAGCGGCGACGATTCCCCGCTGCCAGTTGACAACGCTGAGGAATGGCAGGACGTGGAGAAGGACGCGGAGGAGGAAGGGTCATAGGAGGAGGAAGCGACGGCCCGTGCGAAGGCGGAGGCGGACGCGAAAGCGAAGGCCAAGGCCAAGGCGTAGCCGGCGAGCACCATCAACGACGAGGAGGACACAAGTTCCTCCGACGCGTCGGCCGACACCGCCTCTTCGGAAGAGGTGATGAGCAGGAAGCGCCACCGTGATAACGACGACGAGGCGGAGCCATCATCAAATAAGAAGAAGTAGTTTAAAATAATTTATATGTAATTTAATTATGTTTTTTCTAAGTTTTATATGTAATTTGTTTATGTTGCACCGATTTGAATATTTGTAAAGAGTTTTCTTCTATCTATTAAAATTATTTTTAATGTTTGGAGGCGGCGTTTGGGGAACGCGTGTTGTGGGTATACTTCATAGGTGTACCATCGACAGTGCCTAGATCCGGCAAGCCCGGGTGGCCCACAGACGGTGATGAGGCATGTGGCCCATCGGGCGGCCCAGTTGCTGTTGATCATGAAGGAAGAAGTCCAGCCCGGGATCGGCGAGGCCGGATCCGTACCGACATAGGAGTTACTCGGATCCATGGAGGCCCATGAGGAACCCGGATCCAGTACGATGTATATGGAAGGCGGATCCGTGACGTGCACGGCAAGATATTGTACCGTAGTTAGGTTATCTGTAATCCGGCTAGGACTCTCCATGTAAACCCTAGATCCGTGCGCCTTTATAAGCCGGATCCCGGGAGCCCTAGAGGCACAACCACAACTCATTGTAACAACGCGAAAGCGCCCGGATAATTCCGGACAAGCGGCAGTAGGCCCTGTCATCGTGCAGGTGTTCCGAAGCTGGGTAACTCGCGTACCACCGTCCCGTGTGCACTCCGCCCTATGGCCCCTACTTCTTCTCCCCCTCGTGAGGATCCCTCCTCCGAGGTACCGTTGATTAGGCAACGACAGTTGGCGCCCACCGTGGGGCCTGGCGGCGTCTGGAGGCCGGAACCGGGAGGGTTCCGCCATGGGAAGCTACGACGACACCATCGCTGTGGGGCGTGTCCTTTACGCCGGAAATCTGCCGATCGTCCCTCCGGATGAGTGTTGGATTCCGGCTAAAACCGACCCCATTAAGCTCTCCATCGTCCCAGTTGGCGGCATACACATCTTCATCGGGGAAACCGTCGATTCCGACGGAAACCCACTGGTAAGTAGCGCTGACGCGACCGCCGCTGAGCGGGACGCAGTCGCGAAGATCCGATCTGAGACGCTGGAACTTCCTAGCGAAGATTCCGCCTTAGATCTGGAAAAATCAAAACCCACCCAATCCGCCCCTGAGCAGGAGATAACGGTGGAAGACCAATGCAGATCCGCCTGGGTCTCCCAGGTGTTAGAGAAGCAAATGTGTCACTTCGTACACTTCTTGTGCAAAGTCAGACGTCCTCAACAAGCCAATAACCCCTGGCGATGCCGCAGACCCGGAGGCTTTAGAGGCCACCAGAAAGGAGATGCTGGCCACAGCCAAAAAGTTTGCCAATACCGCAGCTGCTATATTGGATGAGAGGGAAGAAGCTGCACTGATCATGGATCGCTTTGAAAGACAGGATCGCGAAGTCACCGCAACGCTCGAGCAAGTCAAGAGTATGAGAGCGGAGTGGGAGGTGAAAATGACCTACGCAGAGGCGGAGGCTGATAGAATCGTCAGAGAAGCAATCCCTCCCCGCAGGATCAACTTCACAACCCCTGCCGAACAGCAGCCGCTCGCTACCCCAAAGGACAACTTAGCAAGAGCTGCAGAAATTCTGAAGAAAAGTGACGAGGAGGTTGACATCAACTACTTACGCACGCTCGTCGCTTCAGCGGTTAAACAGCGAGCAAGGCAGATACTTCGCGCAAGTTGGAATCCAACCCGGAGCATTGCGTCTCCACTGCGCAGAAGGACGCCCGCAATAATCGCCATAGAGATGACGAGTCGCGAACCGGATCCTCGGAACGCAGAAGGAAAGCCAGGGAACACCCAAATCCGATCCCCGTACCATCAAAGACACCACCGTCAGATCCGAGAAAGGGAAAGGATGCAATGTACTCTGGACGAGACAAGTACCGCAACGCCTCTCCTCCGCCTAATGGTTACCCGCGTCCCCCTCGTCGCCGTAGTCCAGCTGGAAACACCAGGCCTCAAGGGCATGGTGGAATTATTATCCGCGACATCGTGATGCCTTCCGGAAACCGGAACAGGGAGCGCACGCCGGAGCCTCGCCGGAATCAGAACAATGATCGTGAGCCCGAGCCTAGGAGGAGCCGGAATGAGGAGCGCGACCGGAGCCCCGCCGGAGCCGGAACGACCGGGGCAGCCGGCGTCATGACGAAGGCAGCCACGGGAGCCGGAGCCGGCACCGGGAGGGCCGGGGAGAATCTGCAGGGCGGAAGCAGGAGGTCGGATCGGCCCCCTCGCAGGTCTCCCTCACCACCACCTAGCGGTGGCGGCGGAGGTGGAGGCGGAGGCGGTGGCCGGAGATCTCGCTCTCGCTCACAGTCCCCCCGACACGGCTCGCGCGACGCACGGGAACGCCTCAACGAATACAGAACCGATTACATCGGACCGAAGTGCTTTGGCAGGATGATTCGAGAGGAGCCAAAGCCAAGGAGCTCCCTCAAGCTACCCGGAAACCTGAAGCATTATGATGGCACCGAAAGGCCGGATACCTGGATTGAGGATTACTACAATGCAGTAACCTTCGCCGGAGGAACCCCTAATATCGCCTGCCGCATGCTCCAGTTGTACCTCGTAGGGCCAGCCCGGATCTGGCTCAGTGACCTCGAGAAAAACTCCATCTTTTGCTGGTTCGACACCGAAGACCGCTTTTGAGAAACACTTCAGAGGCACCTACAAAAGACCTGCCACGGCAAGCGACTTACAAGCTTGTATCCGTAAGAAGGGAGAAACCTCAAGAAACTTCCTCACACGATGGTTGGCATGCAGGAACGAGTGCGAGAACGTCGACCACACCACTGCCATGTACGCCTTCATTGGTGGACTGCAGAGAGGAGGATTGCTAAGGCATAAGCTCACATGTTTAGCTAACGCCAACAATCTGACTTTGGACGAGATGATCTCCATTGCCAGTGATCACACTGCCGCCGATGACGACGCAGGCGGTGATCTCGCAGCCACAGCAATTCCCCTGCACCAACAAAAGAAGAACCGTGATAACGGTAACAACAGCGGCCACAAACGCAAAAATCCTGATGACCAGAAGAGTGGCGGATCCGACATGGTCGCCATGGCATTCCAACGCGGAGGCTCAGGAGGCGGAAGAGGACGCGGCCGTGGAGGCGGAGCCGGTAGGGGTCAGCAGCATACCTCCGAGGTCACTGCTGGCGGATCCCGCGCTCCGCAAACATACGAGGAGTACAGAGACATGCCCTGCCTGGCCCACTTGGATCCGGCTACAGGGAAGTCCACTCACACCAACCGCAACTGCAAGTGGGTCAACGACCTCAAGAACGACCCGGAGGCAGGATACAAGCGAGCCCGTAAGCACCGCCCACGCGGCAAAGGAGGCAAGGGCAAGAACAAGGACAAGGAGGAGGACAGTTCCGAGGCGATGGAGGAGGATGATAACTCGCCGGATCCCAAAGCCGGATCCGCAGGAAAATCCAACCCCTTCGAGAAAAAGAGCGTGGGGGCTTACCACACCTTCCTCGGAACCCCCACAGTCCGTGCTACAAAATCAGCTACCCGGATCCTGAACGCCACAGTTCCGGCTGTGCCGCAGTATGTCAGGTGGTCGGAAGTTCCGTGCACATTTGACAGGGAGGACCATCCCGCCATTGTGCCAAAAGAATACTACGCCTTGGTTGTGAGTCCCCGCATAGATGGGTATGACTTCTCCAAGTGCCTCATGGATGGCGGAGCCAGCTTGAACATCATGTACCCGGAGACTGCGGAGCGGATGAACCTCACCAAGGAACAGCTCAAACACAGTACCACTGAGTTTCACGGCGTGGTTCCGGGTAAGAAGGCGAACTCCCTCGGCAGCATCACACTCCCCGTGGCTTTCGGCGATGTTCATAATTTCCGCGAAGAAAAGATCACGTTTGAAGTGGTGCCCTTCAAGAGCTCCTACCACGTCATCTTCGGCAGGCCCACCTACCACAAGTTCCACGCAAGAGCGTGCTATATCTACAACAAGCTCAAGATGCCGGGTCCTAATGGTATGATCACCATAACCGGAGACTACAAGAAGGCTCATGAGTGCGAGTTGGGCGAAGCCGCCTTCGCGAGTCCGTCATATCCGGAGAAGAGCTAAAAGGCTACGGGGCCGCGGTGGATCCGACCGAGATGCAGACCACCAAGAAGCAGATCTCCGAACAGAAAAACTCCTTCGGGGCCGCGATTGAGACCAAGAAAGTCAGCTTCAAGGAAGATGACCCTAGCAAGAAAGTCTCGATCGGAGCCAACATGGACCCCAAATAGGAAAGCGCGCTCGTCGAGTTCCTCCGCGCTAACATGGATATCTTCGCATGGCAACCTTCGACATGTCCGGAGTACCTAGGGAACTCGCCGAGCACTACCTCAACATAAATCGGGGGCTAAACCGGTGAAGCAAGCTATGCGACGCTTTGGAGACAAGAAGCGCCGCGCCATAGGAATGGAATTAGCAAAGTTACTAGAAGCAGGTTTTGTAATAGAAGTTATCCACACCGATTGGGTCGCGAATCCCGTCCTTGTACCCAAAAAGAACACTGAAATACTAAGAATGTGCATCGATTACTCCGGCTTGAACAAACATTGCCCGAAGGATCCGTTCCCCCGCCGCGCATTGACCAAGTCATTGATTCGACGGCGGGGCGGAACTCTCGTGTTTTCTTGATGCGTATTCCGGTACCATCAGATCCGGATGAAGGAATCCAACCAAAAGGCGACTTCATTCATCACCCCGTTTGGCACTTACTTGCTATGTTACTATGCCTTTTGGTTTAAAAACGCAGGTGCCACCTACCAACGTACGATGCAGCGCTGCTCGAAGGACCAAATTGGCCGGAACGTGCACGCCTACGTCGACGACATCGCGGTCATGACCCGGAAAGGATCCGACTTGATCGGTGACCTCACGAAACCTTTGAGAATCTCCGACGGTACAAGATGATGTTGAATCCGGCTGAAGTGCGTCTTTGGCGTGCCAGCCGGAAAACTCCTTGGCTTCATAGTCTCTTACGGAGGCATTGAGGTTAACCCGGAAAAGATCAAGGCGATCCGTGTATCAAACGGCCAACTTGTCTCAAAGATGTGCAACGACTAACCGGTTGTGTCGCAGCAATCGATAGGTTTGTTAGCCGTCTTGGCGAGAAGGCGCTACCTGCGTACAAGTTGCTGAAGAAAACAGACAAATTTGTCTGGGACGACGCAGCTGACGCAGCTCTTCGAGGGTTGAAGGAAATACTTACCTCCCCGCCTATCTTGGCAGCCCCAGCAGAGTCAGAGCCAATGCTCCTTTATCTGGCAGCTACCAACAAAGTCATCAGCCTCGTCATCGTGGTGGAGCGAAAGGAAGAAAGTCATGAATATGACGTCCAAAGACCTGTCTACTACATAAGCGAGGTGCTGACGGAGTCAAAGCAAAGATACCCTCACTTTCAGAAGCTAGCCTATGGAGTTTTCCTAGGCAGCCGGAAGCTGAGACACTACTTCCAAGAGCACCCAGTAACAGTTGTGAGCAAAGCTCCGCTGTCAACAATTCTCAACAACGCTGACGCAACAGGACGGACAGCTAAATGGGGCATTGAATTATCCGCCTTCGACATCGCCTACAAGCCAAGGACTGCGGTAAAATCCCAAGTCCTGGCAGATTTCGTTGCAGATTGGACAGAAGCTCCGGATGCAAGTCTGGAGCCGGAACCAGAAACATGGGTCATGCACTTCGATGGATCCAAGCAGCATCAAGGCTCAGGAGCCGGAGTCACCCTGAAATCCCCTACCGGAGAAGAACTGCAATATGTTCTGCGGATCCACTTCGAAGCTACAAATAACATGGCGGAATACGAGGCTCTACTACACGGACTGCGCATCGCTAAGGAGCTAGGGATCAAGCACATCATTTGCTGCGGAGATTCCGACCTGGTGGCACAGCAAGTAGCCGGAACTTGGAACGCCGGAAACTCCGTCATGGCGGCCTACGGAGACGAAGTTGACGAGATCGCCAAGAGCTTCCTCGGATACGAAGTCAAGTACGTCGAAGAGACGACAACACGAGCGGCAGATATGCTATCCAATCTCGGATCCGGCAGAAAACCAATTCCGCCCGGAATTTTCCTAGAGCATCTCCGGATACCCTCGGTGAAGGGCGCTAACCCGGAAAACCCGAAGTGGCGGTGTCTCCGGCTAAAGAGGTATTGGCTACCATTCCGGCTTGGACACAGCCTTTCCTGGACTACCTCATCGATCGAAGTTGCCGGAGGGACGAGGTCCTCGCGCGCCGAATCATCAGACGAGCACGATCCTACACAATTGTCGATGGACAGCTCTACAAACGAAGCGCAACGGGGGTATTTCTCAAATGCGTCTCAAATCGAATGGCATTGAAATCCTCGGAGAGATCCACGCGAGGGGACTGCGGGCATCACGCCGCTCCCGGGTCACTCGTTGCAAAAGCTTTTCGGCTAGGCTTTTATTGGCTCACAGCTAAAGAAGATGCCGATAAGATAGTCAAGACCTGCCGAGGTTGTCGGTACTACGCTACTCAACCAAACGCTCCAGCCCAAGAGGCTGAAGACCATACCTATCACCCGGCCATTTGCGGTCCGGGGGCTCGATATGGTTGGTAAGTTAAAACGATCATCTCCTGGTGGTTGTGAATACCTCCCGGTCGCTGTTGACAAGTTCAGCAAGTGGATCGAGGCCAAGCCAGTGAGAAAAGCCGACGGTGCTATGGCACTAAAATTTGTCATCAGCCTCGTAATGAGATTCGGCATCCCACACAGCATAATCACAGATAATGGCACAAACTTCGCTCAGGGAGAATTGAAGGATTATTGTGAGACAATGGGGATTCGTTTGGACCTTGCATCTGTGGCTCACCCACAATCTAATGGTCAAGTTGAAAGAGCTAACGGTCTAATATTATCAGGAATCAAGCCACGCCTTGAAGAACCGCTGCGACGAGCAGCCGGAGCTTGGGCCGACGAACTAGACGCTGTCTTGTGGAGTTTGCGAACTACCCCTAACAGGTCAACAGGGTTTACCCCTTTCTTCCTGGTATACGGATCCGAAGCCGTGATTCCCTCCGACATCATCCATGATTCACCGCGAGTTTCCGCCTATAACGACGAAACAGCTGACGAGGCCAGACAGCTATCTGTGGACCTGATCGAAGAAGCTCGGAACCTAGCTGACCAGCGCTCCGCCATTTACCAGCAGAAGCTCCGACGCTATCACAGTCGTCGAGTTCGGAAACGCTCCTTCATGGCCGGAGACCTGGTCCTCCGCCTTCGACAGGTGAAAGACCATAAGCTGCAATCTCCATGGGAAGGACCCTTTGTCGTTAGCAAAGTGCTTCATAACGGATCGTACTACCTTGTCGATTTCCGCGAGCTGAGGGATAGACCCGCTAATCGGCGCCGGAAACGCAAGCGTGAGGATCCGGATGACATCTACGATGAAACGAGATCGCCCTTGGAATATAGCACAGCTACGTCCTTTCTACACTTAGCATATTTTTCCGAGTTACAAACTCTGTAATAGTTATACATGATCAATGAAATAAAGCTTATGGTTCACTCTTTGAGTCTTTTACCTCCTTTACTTGTTCATTTTAGATCGTGTATGTTTTTTCCGACTAAAACCGCAGAGCTGGATGTTTTCCGCCTAGGCGTGTATAAAAGTTGTGATTTCTAAAATCGTCCTTTAGGACGTAAGCTTAAGTTTTCCGATTAAGTTGTTATCTCGTTGCGAACTCGTGGATTCCTAGTAGCGATTTCCGGTACCTATGCCTGGGGGCTTGTTTCCGCGGTTATGGACGGATTGCCATTGGGCTTCGTCGCCGCTGGCGAGCATCTCCGGTTAAGGTTTTTCGGCTCGTGGAAGGTCAAGCGGGCAAGCCGGAAAATAAGCGACATCAGCACTTGCTTTCCGACATAAAACGAAACATGCACATAATATTAAACGGATAGCAGGATAAGTGTTTCCGCCCCATGCATAATCGTTTCGTCCCTAGCTACTTAAGAATTTAAAGTCTTATTACAAACCCTCGCTGGGGCCAAAATGATGCATTGTTTTTCTCGCAGGAATAAAAGTTCTCACTCCCCCTTAGCCGGAGAAGTTTTGCCCTCTGGATCCTGTTCCTTGGCGCCTTCGGCCGGAGAAGACACATCTTCTTCACTTTCTTTTTCAGAAGCAGCAGCGCTGGTCTTGGGTTCCTCTTGGGGAGTTTCCTTGGAGCTGGTCCAGGTAAATTGGGTTCCGGATTCCGCAGGTCGCGCCTTGGCAGCAAGTTCCTTCTGAAGTTCCGCTTCTAAGGGCTCGTCCGCGGGGAAGAACGACCTTGTCGTAGAATTCCTCGTGCCGGATCCCGCGCGCGATACGGGTGTCGTAGCCGCTCACCGCATCCGATAGCGCGTTGACATCCGCATCCGGAGGAACGCCCGTGGTCACTTCATCAAGATCAAGATCCGGAGTATGTGCCGGGCACATGGTTAAGGCCATTGCGGTCGCGCCTCGGGCTGAGGATGCTTGCGGATCCGTCACCAGTTCCGGCAGGACATCCATCTTCCTAATAAGTTTCCGGACGTCGCAAGTGCGGCTCCTCTTGATGGATAAGTTGTAACATATCTTGCGGGAGGCGGAGATAAGATCTTTGCAGTCATCGCCTGCAAGTTGAAGGAGGTCGTCACGTGGGTACAGATTCCGGCGCTCTTCCGAGTACCCAAGCGGCTCTGCACAAAAACAGTCAGGGTATAAGCATACAGTAGTGAGCATAAAGTAAAACGTCGGAACAAATATCTGGGCAGGGTTCCAGTATTGGTACCCAAGATGTTCTCATTGAGCAAGTCCCAGTGCTGCTCCGCCGTCCTCATAAATTTCCGGAGTCCGTCAAGCTCTTTTTGTTGTCTCTTGATGGTCTCGCTATCAGCATTCTTTTTTAGTACCAGCTCGCCCTTTTCCCTGATATGCTCGGAGTTTTTCTCCGCCAGCTGCTTTTCGGCTTGCTCCCTCTTAAGTTCCGCCTCCTTTAGCTTTGTCTCCAATTCTTGGTACGAGGAGCGCAGGTTCTCAAGTTCGGTTGAGGTTGTAGCAAGGGAAGAGGATGCGCCTATAACAATATAAGTTAACAGTAAGTTCAAAGTCGGAAATTGGCTAGTGACGAAGAAGGCGGAAACCAACCTTGGGCGTCCGCGCTTGTTTAGCCAAATCTGCATTCTCATCCTTCAGGGTCCGGATATTTTCCGCCTGACTCAGAGTAACGCGGCGCTGCAGGGCAATGTTCTTGTGCAGCTCGTAGTGCAGCGCCTGTTGTTCCTGAAAAATTTAAACAGTGCAGGAGTAAAAATTCCGCCTGTAGCAGTGGTTTCTTTTTAAAAGCATCATTGCCGGAACCTTTCCGCCATAATGCTTGGGGGCTACTGGTTCATTTTTAAAAAAAACTTTCCCGGAAGTAATCTTTCTCTAAGCATCTAAGCGCTAACTACTTTTTCAGTTTTCGCTTACATGCTTGGGGGCTACTGGGGAGTACCTTTTGCTTGCAGATGAGTTGGTCGCAGAACTGGCCAACATTTTTCTTGAAGTCTTGGATTTCCGACGTCCTGGAATCAGGCTTCCCCCGTGCGTTGTTAAGCATGGCGTTAAGCAGGTCTTGTTGAAGCTCCCACTTCTCCGCCTCAGTCAGCTTATTGAAAAACTTAGTGGCATAAGCCTTTGGGGTGGAAGTGATGTCAGCCGGATCTCCAAAGTTCTTCGGAAAAACGACCATGTCGCCAGCACCTTCTCCAGATTTCTCGCAAGAAGTTATTTCAACCTCTCCTTGGACTTGTTTTTCCGCCCCTTCTTGGGCTGGGCCTTTGGCCTTAGGGTCTTCTTCGTCCGCATGCTCGCTGCTAACCGGAATTATTTCCGGTGGAGTATTTGCGGCAGGTGGGGGAGATGGATCCGCCTGAGGGGGCGACGGTTGGGGAGTTGGGTGGGAGACGCTTGGTGGAACTGGAGTAGAGGGACCAACAGCCGGAGATTTCTTCATGTATTTTGTGATGGGTTCTTGGCTGGCGGTCCGCGTGGCAGCGATTTTCGGATTCCTGCGCACAAGTGAAAGGGTTTAGACAAGAAGTAAATTTGCTAAGTTAAAATCGCATCATGCTCGGAAACTTACGGGGCGCCAGGGATGATGGGGCGCGTGCCTTGGCCGGCCGTCGAGAGCATCCTTATACGTGCAAGCTCCGCTTTCCTTGAGTCTAGCGGAGGTGGTTTTACCGTCTTCGGTTTCTTGGCGGAGGCCTCGCCGCTAGCTCCGGCTTCAGAGCCGGAAGCCCTGGCGCGGGGACGTTTTGTAGGACGAGGGGCCGCCTTGCGAGGTGCCTGTTCCTCTTCCTCCTCGTCGTCATCCGGAACCTCCTCCGCCGTGTCTTCGGTGACGGGGACGCGGAGAATGGTGCGAAAGTCCTCCTCCGCCAAAGTGTTGAGCTGGAGGGAAGATGAATAAAAGTTAAGATAAACATCCAAAAGCTTGTGAAGTTTGAAACAATGAAAAGGACGAAGCTTACCGGAGGACATTGGTCGTTTGTATAGATGTCTTTGGTCAGTTCCGGGACCTGTTGGCCCCTCGGAATCTTCACCAGTGTCTTGATCCTTCTCTTCAGAGAGTCGGCCGGAAGGTCATGGCGGGTAACTCGGAGAAGATCATCCGCCCCGGTATAAGCGCACATCAGGCGCGAGTTGTATCGTAGAGGCTGGATTCTCCGAGAAAACCAGCTAAGTGTGAGCTGGGCTCCGGTTAGTCCGTCGTGGACTAGCCAGGAGATTCTCCGCGCAGCCTTCTCCAGAATTGGGGTCTGGGCGAGCGAAGGGACGAAGCTCCAGCTTGCAAGCTCTTCCGGAGGTTCGTTGACAAACTGGGGCAGGCCTTCATGGACCTTCGGAACTGAGGCATTCTTCTCATAAAACCATCCGGCGTTCCAGTACCGGACGGATTCGTGTGAGTCATGGGGAGGGTACACGCGGCTAGGGCGGAGCATAAACGTCATGCTTCCGCAGTTCACCATAGTTTTCTCCTTGGTTTCTTTCTTCACCCGGAAAAAGAATTGCCACAACTTGACGTCTGGCCGGATCCCAAGATGTCCTTCGCAGAGAGTCACGAAGTTGGACAAAAGAAGGTATGAATTTGGGCAAATGTTGTGGGGCTGGAGCCCGTAGGTGCTGAGGATGGAGAGAAAAATTCCGAACAAGGGAGTGAAAGTCCGCGTTCCACCCAAGCCTTAGTCATAACAACTTCTCCGGCTTCTGGCTTGGGGACGACGGAATCACGTGTGAAGCTCCAATGTGAGGAGATCATTCCTTCGTTCTGGAGCTCTCTAAGCTCCACATCGGTGGTTTCGCAAGGCCACCATTGACCCCTTTCTCCTTCGCGGATCCGGGCCTTGGACGCCTTCTTGTTTTCCGCCTCCTGCACCTTTGCTGCCATCCGAGCTTGTCCCTCGAGTTCTTCTTGGAGCTCTTGGAGGGTAGGAATCCGGCTTGGAGCGGTGCTGGAAGATGCGGAAAAAGGTTGAGCTAGTCTGATGTCGGAAACATACGGTGGCAGGAATGATATGGGATCCGGGCATATGGGTTCTATCTGATTGGGATCCGGGCTACTCGAAGAGCTACCAATGCAAAGTGACGATTCGAGTGGCATGCTTCCGGCTGCACCCATACAAAGTGTTTGAGTACCCGGATCACTAAGCCTATCCTCTACACTAGGTTGTCTTCTACAAGGCCGGCGTACTTACCGCAAATGGCGCGGTGGCTCGACGGAGCTCCGGCGGAGATGAGGTCGCCGAACTTGAAGGAAATCGACCCGCGTGACCACGAATCGGCGGCGGAGCGAGTTTCTCGTTCAAACGTGAGAATCTTGGTGCGAGGGGAGCCTTGGTTCGGCGGCGGGCGAAGTTCACCGTGACGAAGATCGCCGGAGTCGAGATCTGGCGGGCGGCGCAGGCGCGAGGAGGAAGACGATGTGGTGAGAGGGGGTGAAAGAATGAATTTTTACCGGGCCGCGGGGTATTTATAGGCCGCGCTCGGAGATTCGGGATCCGGATCCAACGGTGGAAACTGAACGGTCGCGCCGTTGGATGGATGACACGTGTTTAGGTCAAATGCGGTAAAACGACGTGGAGGTAATTTAACCATGCACTCCCGAAAATTCCGGCTGAAGATTTGCATCTGCGAAAATTTAGCGCGGGAAATAAGGAAGTTGTGCGCGGGAAATACGGAACTTCCGTTGTTGCGTGTGATCTGAAGATGAAGGATTTCCGAAGCCGTTTGAGTCTCTTAAGATTCCGGGTAATTTCGTGAAGATAAGTTGTCTCTCATTCGAGCAGGGAGTAACCCGGAAATGTTCTTTTGAACGTCGATGGATGAAGTCCCGCGGGGTGGGAGCATTTTCCGGCTATAAGTTGGAAAAAAGAAGAAAATGCAAAGTTGGAGCTCTTCAAGTTTCTCCGCGTTACCAACGTTGGCCGGAGATTACAATGAACCAGCAAGGCGGAAACTGCAGGTGAAACTCGGAGAACTCTGGGGGCTACTGTTGTGGGTATACTTCATAGGTGTACCATCGACAGTGCCTAGATCCGGCAAGCCCGGGTGGCCCACGGACGGTGATGAGGCATGTGGCCCATCGGGCGGCCCGACTTGTCGTTGATCATGAAGGAAGAAGTCCAGCCCAGGATCAGCAGGCCGGATCCGTACCGACATAGGAGTTACTCGGATCCATGGAGGCCCATGAGGAACCCGGATCCAGTACGATGTATATGGAAGGCGGATCCGTGACGTGCACGGCAAGATATTGTACCGTAGTTAGGTTATCTGTAATCCGGCTAGGACTCTCCATGTAAACCCTAGATCCGTGCGCCTTTATAAGCCGGATCCCGGGAGCCCTAGAGGCACAACCACAACTCATTGTAACAATGCGAAAGCGCCCGGATAATTCCGGCACAAGCAGCAGTAGGCCCCGTCATCGTGCAGGTGTTCCGAAGCTGGGTAACTCGCGTACCACCGTCCCGTGTGCACTCCGCCCTATGGCCCCTACTTCTTCTCCCCCTCGTGAGGATCCCTCCTCCGAGGTACCGTCGATTAGGCAACGACAACGCGGCTGGGGAGCGACGTCCCCCAAACGCGGCACAAACGAAACACGTCCCCCAAACGCTCAATCCGGTGCCGTTTGGGGGCTGAAGATGCTCTTAGGCCAGCCGTTTTTTAGATAGAAAATATAGCTTACGAAAATGGTGATACCTTTTCCACCTAGACTTCAATTTTAGCAAACTTAGGATTTTTTAAAAGCTAAGAACAAGATATATCTATTAGAGACTATAAAACACATGAAAGAGTATTAGATAACATACCAATAAAGGGGAGGTGTTAAACCACTCTAATAAAAAATATTACCTTGTTGATTCCGGTTATTCCAATAAGATATGGTTTCTTTCTGCATACAAGGTACATAAGTACCATCGACCAGAGTTTCGACAAGGCCGCCAGCCAATCAGACTCATTCATCACTTACAAATATCATTGAGTGAGCCTATGGTGTGTTGAAAACAAAATGGCGTATTTTATTACATATCACAAGTTACCCACTAGATAGTGAAGCAAGCTTGTATTATTTGCACGAATGGCACTCCACAAAAACATAAGAGAGAGTATTGTACATGATAGCGAGTTCTACAAGTGCGATTGATGTGAGAACTATATGTCGGGAAACATAAAACATGAGCCATTTGTAGGGAACATGCATGTGATTCTTGAAAATATTGCAGATGCTTTGATCAGAGAAGTTTAGCTAGTATGATCACTAAAACCTTGTCTTGTATTTTGGGCATAATGTAATTTATGGAGCTCGTTTTATATTATGGTCATGTATATTGGTAACTTGTTTCTTCTAAACTACTCGACATCTTGTGTATGTGTTATGTTAACAATGAAACTATATCCTAAAAGTAAATTTGTTAATTTGTCATTATTTAACACGAAGTGATAAATATTTATGCATTCGTCTATTTTATCATAGACATTCATCAACAAATAGAAACATTTTTCAGGTGAAAAGATTGCAAACCATATTATTTAAGCTAGTGCAATCCATAATCAGCAAAATCATGTGAACTAGTATTTAAACATCATCCTTTCCATTTAAACATCATCCTTTCCATTCAGGTAATATCAAACTTTCAACACCAGCTACATGTCTACCAACCATTCTAAAAACAGGCTGCCAAACATGTATTTGCATTTCACTAGTTATACACTTCAACTGCTTCTGAGACCCTACCAGGTGATTGGCGAACTACGGCAGCTCAGAAAGTGGAGGCGGTGATGTAGGATGAGCGTCTCAGTTCCTAGTGTGAGAACCTTAGTTATGACTTTCATTGGTTGTACCTAGCAATGAAGACTCTATAGCCATTTCCTTCATGAAGGCATTGTCTAGAGATCGGACATCTCCATAGTGAAAACTCATGTTATGGCTTTTTTTTTTGTTAGACAACGCCTATGCATTGTTACTTTCTTGAAGGTGTCGTTTTGAAGAACCCTGCTAGTAAATGGTGCTTGTTTGTTCATGTTGCTACGAGTCTCGGGTCTCTCCAACAGATGTATGTCAGTTAGGATTTTTGGATTAGTTAGAGAGGAGATAATGAAGAAAAAGAAGAGTGTCTTTCCTTTGCTAAAAATGATCGCTTATAAAACAAGAGATTTTTTTTCCATTATACCATATGTCTTAGCTACACAATTTCCTACTAAAATTTAATAAATCTTCATTAGTTGTTAGGGATGGCAATAAGAGATAATGCATTGCATGACTTGCATGTATTGCCTTCTCTAACTAATGTGAGGGCTATAAAAACACAAGACTTCTCTACTAGTCCCAAAATTCGTTTGCCACCGTTACCAGTCTGCATAATAAGACCACTTCAAGATTACTATTCCATCTGGGTCCATCCAATGTGGATCCCACCCGTAAGATGGAAATACATCGAGTAAAGATGGTGCTCCTTTTAAGCCCAAGCTCTAGACGTGACTTAGTGTGTGTTCGTTTGAGTTGCGGCTGAGTCACATTCATCGCATGCACGGTTCTGCAACTGTACGCACACAATGATCCATGGATCGTCATCTTCTATCCATCTACTACGGGTACTCCCTAGTACTCCCTAGGAAGGCACCAATAGAAGGCGATCTTGACTAAACACGAGCATGCGAGATAATACATTCGGAGGCTAACCGATCTTCAAGCAAGACAACCCCATGTCAACACCTTGGAATCGGGGCCGTGAGGTACCGATGCCAATTTTTCCAATGTAGCGACAATCTACGGCTGGCAAACACCAAACACCCGGCGGGCACGTAGCCTTCTAAGGCACTGGAGATGCATCCGTTACTGAGGCGCACGTCGTGGCGGATCAGGAGGCAAGAGGTGGCGTCCTCGTGAAACACGAGCAGACAGAGACCTTGCGACAACACTGTTATACTGTGATCCAAATTCATATTAAAGGGAGGCTAACTTCTGACGAGCGGAGCGAGGCCCGTCGCCGGGTAGGCTTGGACCGCCGCAGTACGGATCGATACCACCGCCTATATATTTCTCTTGTAAGCCGCCAGTTAGGGTTTATCAGATTATAAGTTAACCCACGGCGTTTGTAAACACTCCTGTTATAGTGAAATTTTGCTGACTGACATCCGTGGTTTTTTCTCCTTTGTGTTGGAGGGGTTTTCCACGTTAAAATCTTGTGTCTCCGCTGCGACTTTTATTTTATTTTTCGTTATTTACTTGTCGTGTTTATAGCAAACAACATAAGGCCTGACAGAGCCGCAACGAGAACCATGGTGTTCAGCGGGGACATGGAAAGTTGATCTTTGCGAAAAGTTGGTGCGATCTAGGGCCACGACACGGGGAAGAAGAAGCAACGAGCATCGGCGTCGCACTTAGCAGCCTCGTCGCATTTACCTAGGTTGTGTTCGGTTCCAGAACAAGAAGGAATGGAATGGAATGGTTCCGTCCCGAGGTCACGGGATGGTTCCGACCCTGTGTTCGGTTCGAAAAGGAACGAGGAACGGAATGATTCCATATTGTGTTCGGTTGGAGGAACTGGGACGGAACGGAATAGACATAATTATGGTTAAAATGCTAATAATTTGAGCTTAGCTTTAATCTGATGGATAGCTACCAGCAATTGCCGCTTGCTGCCTTCACGCGTCCTTCGCGCCATCGTCCGAGCGTCCTTCGTGTCGCCTCCGCCGCATGCTGGCCGTTGGGAGATGCGCGTGCCTGGCCCCATCGCGGGTGCTGGCCGCCAAGAGCCGCCACGCGTGGCCGCCGAGGGGCTACGGCTGGCAGGCCCCGCCGCCGCGCGAGCTGGCCGACGAGAGTTGCGCGTGCCTGGCCCTGCAACGGGTGCTGGCCGCCGGGAGCCGCCACGCGTGGCCGCCGAGAGCCGCCTGTGCTGGTCGTCGGGAGCCGCCGCGCCTGCTCGCCGTCGGCCGCTATGCCTGGGCGCCGTCGGCCGCCTCGCGTGCGCGCAATCCGGCGTCGCGCCTGCTCGCCATCGGCCCACGCATCTCCCGAGAGGACGGAGAGAAACGGTTAGGGAGGCTAATTATCTTTTGGAGGGATTAGTTGGGCTGGTCAGCCAGCCGTTCCTCGTCGTCCGACCGATTTGGTGGAACCAATGCGTTCCGCATCTGAGCGGAATATTCCCTTTTGTGGAACCAGTTGGTTCCGTTCCTTTGACAAACCGAACACGCGAACGAGCTCCAAGTACGGGATGGTTCCGTTCCATTCCTCTTCATCCCAGAACCGAACACCCCTAGTTACCTTCGATGAAGAATCATAGAAATGTCACAGCAAAAAATGGTCATGGGTTGACTGCTCTATCCTCGAGAATTTGACAATTCAACAGTGACAGGGATGGAAAATGTGAAAAATAGCCACATACTGTATGATCGAGCAGCGCTCACATCCCATGTGCGTAAACAAAACTGAAGAATGAGAGGTAAAAGACTGTATTACGCATTGCATTCACACGTAGTATATCGCTTTGTTGCAGTACTAGGCGCAGGCACGCGTGCCACCAAGAGCGCATCATGGGTTGACGTAGATGTCGAGCTCGAGCAGGTCGGGGCGGACGGTCTTCCAGAGCACGTACCCGCGCGCCATCCGGAACTGCCCCGTGCCGCCGACCACCGTGAGCTCGCGCACCGCCACGCCAGTGTCGTCGCGCCCCATCACCGTGACCGAGCTCCCGGCGTACGTAGGGGCCCGACGTGAGCACCACGTTCATGTTCACCATCAGCTCGAACCCGCCATTCGACGAGGCCACCATGTACTGGCCCTGGGCGCGCCCCACGGCGGCCGACGTCGCCGCCGTGCCGTCCGTCAGCACGTCGTCCATCACCACCGTGTTGCCGAAGACGCCTCGCGGGCCTTTCGCCACGATCACCGCGCTGTCGCCCAGCACGTCGTGCATGTACACGTGCAGGTGCGCCGACGTCCCCGCGGCCGCAGCCAGTCGCGGCGCCGCCAACGCCAGGACGACGACAATGGCGGCAAAGGACATGGAGTGGAGCTTGAAGAAGGCCATGGCTGGCCGGGATGAGTAGAAGGGAGGCGTGTGTGTACGTATTGTGCTGTTAGTATACAGCTACTCTCCCTACAGGCTACAGACTTTACTCACACACACTGCTCACAAGTGAAGCAGCAATATGTTTATAAACAGAGGATTGCATTTGTGGCATTAGGAGTCCATGGTCCCCTGGATCTTGATCATGCACATGAGGTCTATCATTCATGGATCCAATCTGTACTGTACTCGTTGTTTTTTAACAATCATGTGTGGTTGATAATTTAGCATTAAAATGTATGAACTGGGATTTTTTTAATGCGAGTTGTCTTCTCACAGAACATAAGTTTATCTATGAAGCGCTGTCAAATATGGGTATAAACAAAAGAGCAGTTGGTGTGTCAGTGCCCCACGCGAGCGCTGGCGCCTGTAGATACGGACAATGCAAGTTGAGCTGTCTCGTCTCTCTGTTGTCTCTCATGAAGGCCAGATCGGCATCTACTAACAGAACGTTGTACTCCGACGACAAATATCAGGAGATCCTGTCCATAATTGCATGGTGCATCTTGGTTTAAACCGCAGATTGACTATCATTTGTTCCTTTATATTTTTTCGAGTACCCGAGATCTGCGAGTTTTGTATTTAGATAGAATGGTGGGGCAAAACCCAATACACGGCGAGAACCACCATCCCTCGTGGCCACAGGCGGCCAGAGGGTTTATCCATGGTTTAAGGGCCACTTCTTTTAGACTTTTGCTTATGAAAAAACCCGCTTATAGATTTTAGTGGGGAGAAACTCCGGTGGGGAGAAGCTCCTAGAAACTTTCCTTTCCCTTCTTTTGGGCTTATGAAGTTTGGACTTGTTTGTTGTGTAATGTCCTTAATGCCCCTAAATTTGATGTGCAGCTGATTATTGGTTCCATTGTAAGATTTCCATGTTTTAAATACATAGAATACACACTAGCAGCCTCCAAATCAATACAAAGGTTACTGTAAGTGTTTAAGGTAATACTAATTGGAGCATGATTCTTCCAAATACTACACGAACAACCTGAAGCTGCACCTCATCACCTCGTCAACTTGATCCAAGAAGAACAACGAAAACTGGATCTGACCAGAGGGGCATGAGGAGCTGACGTGAGCACGTAAAACTGAATCATTGAACCATCCTACACACAGGTAATCCCATTTTATCTATCTATTATATACTAAAAGCAAAATACGGATGTCTAATAGAAGCGTCACGTTAATCCACATCATCTAAATTATTGCGATAGTTAGATCTAAAATTTACGGCTGAGATTAAATAAAATAATATTTGTTACGTAACATATCACGTACCAGTTTGACACGTAACCTGTCAACTATAGGTACCTCTCAGCTCAATAAAAAAAACACTATAGGTACCTCCACGTTCATATCTGGGTACATAGTTTTCCTTTTTTTTTTAACTTGGTCGGAGGCAGCGATGGTAATTTCAAGAGATATGTTGTATGGTTTTTCCTTTTAAAGTGATGCGTGCATGTGTAATCGAGAATCAATCATGGTTTAACCGGATTAGAAGTCCGGATGCTTTACGACGTGCACCCAGGCCAGCTCCATCCAGGCCAGTTCAACTTTTTTTTACGTAGTTATAGAAAAGAACGAAGTCACTCAATCGTGGTGGCACATGTCAAAACTGGAGATATTTAAAACATTCTAATCAAGATCTCTATCTCACAAATAAGTAGCTAGCTATCACGTACAATAATTTTTCAAAAAAAAAAATTCCGTCCCATGCAACCTGGTAGAATATATTTCGTCGTGTAAAGAATAGTTGCGTCCGCTAGACGAAACATGTGGTGGCTACCAATATCATTTTATAAATTTCTCCGTGCATCTACATGAATAATCTCTACCATATTCGGAAGAAAATCTTTTACGAATCAGATCGGACATGTTCCAATCAAGATCTCTATCTCACTAACCTAGGTAGCTAGCTATCACGTACAATAATTTTTCTAAAGAAAATATTACGTTCCATCCAGCCTGGTAGAACATATTTCATCGTGTAAAGAATAATTGCGTCCGCTAGACGAAACATGTGGTGGCCACCAATGCCATTTTATAAATTTCTCCATGCATCTACACGAATAGTCTCTACCATATTTGGAAAAAAATCTTTTAGGAATCAGATCGGATAGCCCAGGTCGGTGGACCAACTCCAGCGCACGACATGTCGCATCCAAATCTCAAAGCAAATGCCGTAAACTGACCCCCTAATTCCTTCTTAGTAAATCCTATCGATTTGGTGCCTGAATCAATGGCACCCTTTCGCAAGCATCTCCTCCTAGCTCCGGTGCAACGGCGGTGGACCCGAGTGGTCACCGGCATTGACCTGAACCACACCCTCCTGAAAGGAACTAGGGCACGCTCCTGGCCATCCTCTTCCTCCTTGCCCACCTCAGGTTCATCAACCTCAAGTCCTCAAGAGACAAAGACACCACCTCTCCGGCCTCCCGACACCATTCCGTATAGGCTTGGCAGCTTGGAGACTTAATGTACCTCGACATGTACTTCAACGCCTTCTCCGGCGAGCTCCTGATGAGGTCTTGGGCAATAACCTACACACGCTCTTCCTCAACAACAACTAGATTCAAGGCCAGATCCAGTAGACGTCATGGTCGTCGCTGGCGACAGTTATCACCATGGCAAACAGCCGCGTTAATGGATCTGTCTCCATGGCTTACGGCTCCGTGAGGTGTTGTTCCTTGACCGCTACATGCGGGAAGGAATCGCACGAAGAAGATTCGGATGCAACGTGTCACACGTTGGAGTTGGTCCACCGACCTGGTCTATACGACCCGGTCGTATAAGATTTTCTCCGCAATATCCGCCTCCAATTGTCGCACACATGTTGGATCGTCTTCTAGCTCATATCCTGTGAAATCGAGATTGGCTTTGTGCTTGCATCAGCGATGAGATTTCTCTACCAAAGTCATCGACAAGTTCGTCTTTGAGCTTGCGACATGACTACATCCTCGCAACTTCGCGCTTGCATCCACGACACGATCTCCACCATGAAATTCATGGGCAAACAGATATGGAAAATAGCATGGAATCGATATATCAAGATCAGTTTTTGCTAAAGGTGATCAATCAACTCATACATCAAGGTCGGGGAGGTTGACAACAATTATCTCGGATGAGACCCTACGTGTAGTCACTCGCTTGTGTTACTGTGTAGCTCAGTCGCTGAGGTGCCAACACTACCTCCTGTTGGGTCCCTACTTCGGCCTTGATGATAAGGTGGAGCACGTAGTTGTTTCACCGCTACTCTCCCATCTCAGAGTATCACCATGTACATTTTTTATATACACTCAGGAAAAAATCCACTCCCAACAAAAAATATGTTGATATAAGTTTTATGATTAGAAATATGTTAAACCAAAATTTCAAAGAAAACATATCTTTTTTGTTCCACCTGTGATGCCTAAAATGGTTTCTTGGTTCCACCTTTATTCTGTTGCATGATAAAATGCTAAGTTGTTCTTTGGGGCATATCTTTTGTTTACAGTCTGATCAATTTCTTTACTCAAATGCATGTGTACCATTTTTAATGCGTACAAGTTTTTCTTCTAAACAATTTCTTCATACTGCAAACATTTAATTAGTATAGAGATATATGTTTTACGATTAGACTTAGCAGAAACAAAATAGGATGTATATTCACATCAACATGTGCATTTTCTGTGATGCTACAGAATAATACACCTGTTCTGACTGCAAGAATATTCTTGGTGAAAGATGGAATACATGAAGTCCTAAAGAACAAACATTTGAAGTTCATTTATTAAGGACATGATGACCATCTTTGCAAAGATGATTGGAACGGCCTGACCAGACTGATCTCTACCGCCATAATGGTTAAAATAATATTTTGAAGACCAGGAAATGTCCAAAGACGACATATTTTGTAAACTGGAGCTAGCAAACTGTCCCAAACGTACGTAAATAATCTTCCTGTAAGTAATATTTTATTCTAACAAATTGTCATTAGAGAAACTCAGCCGACAAAGAGGATCGTTTTAGAAGAAGTGAGCTGACATGGTTTTATGTTCGGTATCAAGAGCCTAGAATTGATGCATTTTAATTCAAGCAAGTGATTTTTTTGTGTGGAATTCAAGTCTTCAATATATATTTTCCGTAGATATTTTATGATTTGGAATTGTAGATCTAGAAAACTTTTCCATAGATCACTGTACTAGGTTCAAAAGGACAAGTTTCTAATTTCCAGATAAGGAAGAAATCATTATGGTTCTAACCTTTTGTAAAATAATTTATGGATTGTTAGTTCAAAATTAAATGTGTAGTGGTACGGACAAACTTCTAAGAATTTTGGCTGCCATCATCGGTTACTCTCTCAGTTTCAATTTTTGGTCGTTCGTATATACAAAAATTACAGCAGAAAATAAATTACAATTATTAAATTTATGTTAAATAATGTTTCTCTTTATTTTAAATTTTCTAGAAACATAATCATATCCAAGAAAATATTACACCTTGCAGAATGTACTCATATCTAAATACATTGTGTATTCAGTTTATAACGTAATAAACAAGACGATTGATGAAAATAAATACTTTAACCAATTCGTAAGCCTATGAATTTTTGGAATTATTTTTCTGCATATTGTCGAGCAACTTATTGTTTCCATCGGTACCAAATAGTTTCTAGAAGTTCGGTCATGTATATATAATAAAATAAGCACACAACCATGAACATAGGACAACCTGATTCAGACATGCATCTTAGCGTTATCTGACCATTAATTTTTCGGTTCAATCTTATTCTTAAGTAATGCACCATAGTTATCTTCATACATGAAAATAAAAACAAACAAACAATTGCTTACTATAATGATAGATCCAAATTATCATTAGAAAATAATAAAATATATTCTAATGTGGCATATAACATTTCACATATGATATTCTTTGTAGCATAATTTTATGCTTCCTATATAGTTGTATCATTTATTTTGTGACACTTCTAATACCCTATCTAAATACATTGTGTATTCAGTTTATAACGTAATAAACAAGACGATTGATGAAAATAAATACTTTAACCAATTCGTAAGCCTATGAATTTTTGGAATTATTTTTCTGCATATTGTCGAGCAACTTATTGTTTCCATCGGTACCAAATAGTTTCTAGAAGTTCGGTCATGTATATATAATAAAATAAGCACACAACCATGAACATAGGACAACCTGATTCAGACATGCATCTTAGCGTTATCTGACCATTAATTTTTCGGTTCAATCTTATTCTTAAGTAATGCACCATAGTTATCTTCATACATGAAAATAAAAACAAACAAACAATTGCTTACTATAATGATAGATCCAAATTATCATTAGAAAATAATAAAATATATTCTAATGTGGCATATAACATTTCACATATGATATTCTTTGTAGCATAATTTTATGCTTCCTATATAGTTGTATCATTTATTTTGTGACACTTCTAATACCCTAAAGATGATGCCCTCGCATTTGCGAGGGCCACTGGGCTAGTTATATACTAAAAGTAAAATAAGAGTGTTTTTTGAGGCACACGGTTAATCCACATATGCTGAAAAATTAGAAACCAATGATTTAAATCTTAACGTCTGAGATTTAAAGATATAAAGTGTTACGTAGAACAATATGCGTGTACAAAAGTAAACTAATGTCACGATTGTGTTCTCGGCTTATAACTATAAGATTGTGTAGTTTCTATACGATAAGGGAGTGGTGTTTTGAAACATGGGTGCATATGCTCCCTATATTTTGAAACGTATGTTATGTACATTTTAAATTTCAAAAAAGTTGAAACAAAAAATTTGTACGTATATCTTCACGTGCTACACGCTCACAAAGTTGTTTTATAAAAAAACGACTTATCATGTGACGTGTGTAAAAAAGACAAAATTCAGTGCTAAAACTAATGCTTTTCCCAAGATAAAGTTTCTCCTTTTTACATAGATCACAAAAAATATTGGTTTTTCGTGAAACTTAGCGAATGCACATACATTATGGAGATGTACATGTATAATTTTTTATCCAAATTTTTTGACATTCCGAAATATGTTTTTTTGGTGGAGGGAGCATACGCACACGGGAGCCGAATTAAATTTCCGTCCATATTTTTCTTTTAAAACGTAGACTTGGAAAGAAGAGTAACTAAATCTGAAGGAAATCGTACTACTAGACTTGGCTATCCTGATCCGTTTGAAAATAAATGAGAAGACTAGCTTGCTAGCTGAGTCCGCTCCTAAAAAATAAAGCAATTTCTATACGTCACACGGTTTAGATAAAACGCCGTATCATCATAGGACTCTAGATGCAGTCTTTTATCTTTTCTCACGGTAGCCCATCTATGATAGTTGAAGCACCTAAAAGATCAAACATGCTGAACTACTGATGCATGTGCATCTTAGCAGGATATGCAAAAAAAAAAAAAAAATCTACGTGACATGTAATTACATGCTACAAAGTTTGGCAAGGAGATGAATACGGGAATTTTACTAATATACGTTACATTTTTTAATGGCCGGTATTTCCGAAATTTCTCCTCAACCTGATTTTGCCGTTACTAGCGAGAGAATTCTTACCAGACGAAGTTACTGGTATCAATATAATTTACTCTAATTTGACCTTTTTGTAAATTTTGGACGAGTTCGCAAATTTATTCGACAAATCTCGGACGATATTACGAGCGGTATTTTTGAAAACCAGTAATACAAGTGACCATTGGTATTTTTGCTACCCGAAATAAAACACGATGATATATATTAATACGTCGATGTAATGAAAAGTTTTAGGGGCAAAAATAAAGGCGGATTTCAAATATTGGTCGATCTTTCCAATTAGTAGCGAGAAAATTTGTACCGGACGAAAATTACTGGTATCTACATAGTTTGATCAAATTTTATTTTCTTTCGTAAATTTTGGACGGGTTTGTAAATTCATTTGGCAAATCTCGATGGTATTAGGATCGGTATTTCCGAAAACCTATAATAATGGTGACGACCAGTATTTTCCCCACCCAAGATAAAAGAACGATGATATACACTAATACGTCGATGTACAAAAATATTTACAAGATGCAACGATGGTGTCGATGGTATTAGGATCTGTATTTCCGAAAACCAGTATTTTCCCCACCCAAGATAAAAGAACGATGATATACACTAATACGTCGATGTATAAAATTATTTACAGGAGGCAACGATGGCGTATCAACAACAATTTTTTTTTTCAAAAATAACAACGTATTTGAAATATTGGTATTTCCAGAAACCGGCAATATCATTGACCACTGATATTTTTTCCTATCCGAGATGAAAATCCCTGATCTACGGTAATACGTCGATGTAAAAAAAAAGTTACGGGAGGCATTGGTGGTGCATCAACAAATACCACTTTTCCAAAATTAACGACACATTTGAATATTTGTACGAACATAAAAAAATTAGGGATTAGTTGCATGACCTATACCAATTACAACAATCTATTAATTTCTATAATGTATGGTAATGGACTTAGTTTTATGATCATATGTGATCTATGCAAACATTTTTCGCAAGTATTTCCGAAATTTCTCCTCAACCCGATTTTCTGGTTACTAGCGAGAGAATTCTTACCAGACGAAGTTACTGGTATCTATATAATTTACTCAAATTTGACTTTTTTGGTAAATTTTGGACGAGTTTGCAAATTTATTCGACAAATCACGGACGATATTACGAGCGGTATTTGTGAAAACCAGTAATACAAGTGACCATTGGTACTTTTCCCACCCGAAATAAAACACAGTGATATATGTTAATACCTCGATGTAATGAAAAATTTTAGGGTGCAAAAATAAAGTCGGATTTCAAATATTGGTCGATCTTTCCAATTACTAATGAGAAAATTTGTACCGGACGAAAATTACTGGTATCTATATAGTTTGATCAAATTTTGTTTTCTTTCGTAAATTTTGGACGGGTTTGTAAATTCATTTGACAAATCTCGATGGTATTAGGATCGGTATTTCCGAAAACAAATAATACGGGTGCGACCAGTATTTTCCCCACCCAAGATAAAAGAACGATGATATACACTAATACGTCGATGTATAAAAATATTTACATCAGGCAACGATGGTTTATCAACAACAACATTTTTTTCAAAACTAACAACGTATTTGAAATATTGGTATTTCCAGAAACGGGCAATAACAGTGACCACTGATATTTTTTCCTAACCGAGATGAAACTCGCTGAGGCATTGGTGGTGCATCAACAAGTACCACTTTTCCAAAACTAACGGCATATTGAATATTTGTACGAACATAAAAAATTTAGGGATTAGTTGCATGACCTATACCGATTAGAACAATCTATTAATTTCTATAATGTATGGCAATCGACTTAGTTTTATGCTCATATGTGATCTATGCAAACATTTTTCTAAATAGAGTATATTACACATGCAAAGTTAGTGTAAGTATTTCATGGTGAAATCTTGAAGTGTCTCGAGCCTTTCTAAGAAACATGCTGATGTGCCCCATATCTATCTATTATATACTAACTAAAAGCAAGATAAATGAGTCCTAGAACAGAGACACCATATTAAGCCATGTCACCCTAATTATAATGATAGTTAGATCTATTTGTGTGCCTAGGATTTGAAAATAAATTAATAGTTATGTAACTGAATAATCTGGGTTGACACGGATGGGTATCGATATTCAGATATGAAAGAGACTAATGTACTAAATAACTTCTAAAAATAAAAAAATTAAGCAAAGACGAATATATAATAGTTTGTAAAAAAACTTGATCGTACTTGATTCAGTGCAGAATATTAGGGCCTCCGGTTCGGATAGCCTCCTAGATACACAACATAAATTCAAGGAGAGTTGGTAACTTGGTATTTCATACTATCCATGGCCTCATTAATGTAATCAACAATGGGTGTGGGTGTTTTCGTCACTGTCCATTTATTTTTCGAGATTCATGCGCACCATGGTAGATGAAAAGATTTCTTTCTCTCTCATCTTTTTATCCGAATCTCAAAACACAATGGACGGTAAGGGAAACACCCACACCCATGCGTGGGTGTACAGAATCCACACTTTGTATATTTCGGAAATGACAATTGTATATTTATCTTGCAACAACAATGAAAATTGTAGCCATAAACACTCTTGACACAATAAGAATGATGCCCTCGCAATGTTACCATAAACACTCTTGACACAAAATGAATGATGCCCTCGCAATTGCGAGGGCCACACTTCTAGTTGAATGAAAAACAGCAACGGAGAACGATCTGGACACGGTGGGGAGGACGAGCTTGAGGAAGTGGGTTCAGGGGTGGGGAGAAGGCAACGGAGAACGGAGGTTGATGGTCGACCGGCAGGGGCTGAGCGGCCAGCTCGTCGTCGGCGCCGGTCTGCGGGTGGAGAGGCGGGCGCGAGTCACTGCTGATGGAGATGGGGGCGCGAGAACGAACAGGGGAAGGCGTCAGGATGTGCGCCTCCCCGGCGGTGGAGCCGATGGTGGTGCCGACGGTGGGTTCATCGATTGTGGAGCGGCGGCGCAACGCGGAACCCTATCTCAGATGCGGACGCACATCGATGGACGATGCTCAGAACAAAACGCTGCCTGGTTATTTTTTCCCCTTTTCCCCTTTCCCCTTTTCACTTCTCCAAACGTTATCCTCTGGATGGCAATCTTCTGTAAATAAAAGCAACATAAGGGCTACCTACCCATACCGGTTCGATTCGCAAGGCAGAAGCTCGGGAAGCTCTCCAGAAACAGGTCGATACCAGTTTCTGGCTATAGGGTCTGTTTGTTTGGGCTGCAGCTTTTGAGAAGCAGCTGTAGCTGTTGAGCTGTGAAAAAGCAGCTGTGGGAAGCAGCCATGAGAAGCAGAGATTTGATGTTTAGCAGGAGTGCTGTTAATGGCAGTTGTAGGTGTGATGAATGATGAAATCTCTGAAATGCCCCTAAATGCTGAAGATGTTGTACAAATGCTATTTTGAACAAATTAGCTATTTCTGACTATTTTCTTACATAATTATAAGGGATTTCTATTTTCGTGCCCCTGCTTCGTTAGTTGTACTCAGTTTTCCCCAGCTCGTTAGTTTTTCCTCAGCTTTCCCCTCCCTCTAGTTTGAAACCCCTCGAAGACGCGGGTTGTCGTCAGGTCAGAGGCCTTACCGTTACCGTTAATCTGACGGGTGGGGCTGCAAAGAGGTGGGGCTGCATAGAGGGCAGTTCCTCTCTGACCGTCTCGTGCCGACGGGTAGCCATCCATCTACCGTTGACGCGTGGATCGTTTTATTTCCTGATTGTATACACGGTGCTGCCAATGACAAATGGGGCCGCTCTATGGGGCTGCCGCAGCCAATGACCAAGTGGGTCGTCTATTTATTTATAGAAAATTATATTGCCGCTCCGTGGGGCCTCCGCAGCCAATGACCGCTGTGGCAGGTGACTATTTTCGCAGCTTAATCTAAAGTGACTCTTATGCTAAACATTGTGCATCCCGACGTTGACCTAGCGGTGGCGGCGAGCATAGCCGTTCCGACCATGCCGATATCGGCATCGGCATCGGCATCGTTTGGAGGATGTGGTGCTCGAATAATAGTGGAAATGCGACATTATCTTTTACATGTGCATAATATATAGAAAATAGTTAGATCTCTAAATCGATGCATATGAAGCTACATATATATTCTTGGTCATAATCCCCTTATCTAAAGGGGATGGATGCATGGCTTCACGTCGTCGTCGGTTTCATCGTCAGTATCTTCGTCGTCCGAGTAGTAGTACTTCCTGCACATTGTTCCGTCGAACACCTTCACCGTGAGCACATCATCGCCTTCATATTTGAAGTGTACGAAGCAGCCGAAATCCACACCGTGCGCGATGGCGAATTTCTCCCAGCCCTTGTCGAGGTACATCCGGCCTTGACCGTCAAATAGGACCTCCACGGTCCAGAGACGAGGACCACAGTCAGCTGCTCGCAGATACACCTTAGCTGGCTGATGGCGTGTATTTCACACGTTCGTTGGGCAACCCCAAGAGGAAGGTATGATGCGCACAGCAGCAAGTTTTCCCTCAGAAAGAAACCAAGGTTTATCGAACCAGGAGGAGCCAAGAAGCACGTTGAAGGTTGATGGCGGCGGGA
This sequence comes from Lolium rigidum, assembly GCF_022539505.1. Classification (NCBI taxonomy): domain Eukaryota; kingdom Viridiplantae; phylum Streptophyta; class Magnoliopsida; order Poales; family Poaceae; genus Lolium; species Lolium rigidum. Next base: position 161,699,178 of record NC_061512.1, read on the forward strand.
TGTAGTGCGGCGCAACACCAGAGATCCCGGCGCCAACGTGGAACCCGCACAACACAACCAAAGTACTTTGCCCCAACGAAACAGTGAGGTTGTCAATCTCACCGGCTTGCCGTAACAAAGGATTAACCGTATTGTGTGGAAGATGATTGTTTGCGAGAGAAAACAGTAAAACAAGTATTGGAGCAGATTTGTATTTCAGTATTAAAGAATGGACCGGGGTCCACAGTTCACTAGAGGTGTCTCTCCCATAAGATAAAAGCATGTTGGGTGAACAAATTACAGTCGGGCAATTGACAAATAGAGAGGGCATAACAATGCACATACATGACATGATAAGTATAGTGAGATTTAATTGGGCATTACGACAAAGTACATAGACCGCCATCCAACTACATCTATGCCTAAAAAGTCCACCTTCGAGGTTATCGTCCGAACCCCTCCAGTATTAAGTTGCTAACAACGGACAATTGCATTAAGTATGGTGCGTAATGTAATCAACAACTACATCCTCGGACATAGCGCCAATGTTTTATCCCTAGTGGCAACAACACAACACAACCTTAGAACTTTCCGTCACTCGTCCCAGGTGTCAATGCAGGCATGAACTCACTATCGAGCATAAATACTCCCTCTTGGAGTTAAAAGTAAAAACTTGGCCAGAGCCTCTACTAGAAACGGAGAGCATGCAAGATCATAAACAACACATGTATAATAACTTGATAATTAACATGACATAGTATTCTCTATCCATCGGATCCCGACAAACACAACATATAGAATTACGGATAGATGATCTTGATCATGTTAGGCAGCTCACAAGATCCAACAATGAAGCACAATGAGGAGAAGACAACCATCTAGCTACTCGCTATGGACCCATAGTCCAGGGGTGAACTACTCACTCATCACTCCGGAGGCGACCATGGCGGTGTAGAGTCCTCCGGGAGATGAATCCCCTCTCCGGCAGGGTGCCGGAGGCGATCTCCTGGATCCCCCGAGATGGGATCGGCGGCGACGGCGTCTCACAAGGTTTTCCGTATCGTGGCTCTCGGTCCCGGGGGTTTCGTCACGGAGGCTTTAAGTAGGCGGAAGGGCAAGTCAAGAGGCGGCACGGGGGCCCACACCACAGGCCGGCGCGGCCAGGGGTGGGGCCGCGCCGCCCTAGGGTTTGGCCACCCCGTGGCCCCTCTTCGTCTCGTCTTCGGACTTCCGGAAGCTTCGTGGAAAAATAGGCCCCTGGGCTTTGATTTCGTCCAATTCCGAGAATATTTCGTTACTAGGATTTCTGAAACCAAAAACAGCGAAAACAAAGAATCGGCACTTCGGCATCTTGTTAATAGGTTAGTTCCGTAAAATGCACGAATATGACATAAAGTGTGCATAAAACATGTAGGTATCATCAATAATATGGCATAGAACATAAGAAATTATCGATACGTCGGAGACGTATCAAGCATCCCCAAGCTTAGTTCTGCTCGTCCCGAGCGAGTAAAACGATAACAAAGATAATTTCTGAAGTGATATGCCATCATAACCTTGATCATACTATTTGTAAACATATGTAGTGGATGCAGCGATCAAAACAATGGTGATGACATGAGTAAACAAGTGAATCATAAAGCAAAGACTTTTCATGAATAGTACTTCAAGACAAGCATCAATAAGTCTTGCATAAGAGTTAACTCATAAAGCAATAAATCAAAGTAAAGGTATTGAAGCAACACAAAGGAAGATTAAGTTTCAGCGGTTGCTTTCAACTTGTAACATGTATATCTCATGGATAATTGTCAACATAGAGTAATATAACAAGTACAATATGCGAGTATGTAAGAATCAATGCACGGTTCACACAAGTGTTTGCTTCTTGAGGTGGAGAGAGATAGGTGAACTGACTCAACATAAAAGTAAAGAGAATGGTCCTTCAAAGAGGAAAGTATCGATTGCTATATTTGTGCTAGAGCTTTTATTTTGAAAACATGAAACAATTTTGTCAACGGTAGTAATAAAGCATATGAGTTATGTACATTATATCTTACAAGTTGCAAGTCTCATGCATAGTATACTAATAGTGCCCGCACCTTGTCCTAATTAACTTGGACTACCGGATCTTTGCAATGCACATGTTTTGACCAAGTGTCACAATGGGGTACCTCCATGCCGCCTGTACAAAGGTCTAAGGAGAAAGCTCGCATTTTGGATTTCTCGCTTTTGATTATTCTCAACTTAGACATCCATACCGGGACAACATGGACAACAGATAATGGACTCCTCTTTTATGCATAAGCATGTGGCAACAATTATTATTCTCATATGAGATTGAGGATATGTGTCCAAACTGAAACTTCCACCATGAATCATGGCTTTAGTTAGCGGCCCAAAGTTCTTCTCTAACAATATGCATGCTCCAACCATGAAGGTGGTAGATCTCTCTTGCTTCGGACAAGACGGACATGCATAGCAACTCACATGATATCCAACAAAGAGTAGTTGATGGCGTCCCCTGTAAACATGGTTACCGCTCAACAAGCAACTTAATAAGAGATAAAGTGCATAAGTACATATTCAATACTACAATAGTTTTTAAGCTATTTGTCCCATGAGCTATATATTGCAAAGGTGAATGATGGAATTTTAAAGGTAGCACTCAAGCAATTTACTTTGGAATGGCGGATAAATACCATGTAGTAGGTAGGTATGGTGGACACAAATGGCATAGTGGTTGGCTCAAGTATTTGGGATGCATGAGAAGTATTCCCTCTCGATACAAGGTTTAGGCTAGCAAGGTTATTTGAAACAAACACAAGGATGAACGGTACAGCAAAACTCACATAAAAGACATATGGTAAACATTATAAGACTCCATACCGTCTTCCTTGTTGTTCAAAACTCAATACTAGATGTTATCTAGACTCTAGAGAAACCAAATATGCAAACCAAATTAACAAGCTCTAAGTATTTCTTCATTAATGGGTGCAAAGTATATGATGCAAGAGCTTAAACATGAGCACAACAATTGCCAAGTATCAAATTATCCAAGACATTTTAGAATTACTACATGTAGCATTTTCCAATTCCAACCATATAACAATTTAACGAAGGAGAAACTTCGCCATGAATACTATGAGTAGAGCCTAAGGACATATTTGTCCATATGCAACAGCGGAGCGTGTCTCTCTCCCATAAAGTGAATGCTAGGATCCATTTTATTCAAACAAAACAAAAACAAAAACAAACCGACGCTCCAAGCAAAGTACATAAGATGTGGCCGAATAAAAATATAGTTTCAGGGAGGAACTCTGATAATGTTGTCGATGAAGAAGGGGATGCCTTGGGCATCCCCAAGCTTAGACGCTTGAGTCTTCTTAATATATGCAGGGGTGAACCACCGGGGCATCCCCAAGCTTAGAGCTTTCACTCTCCTTAATCATATTGCATCATACTCCTCTCTTGATCCTTGAAAACTTCCTCCACACCAAACTCGAAACAACTCATTAGAGGGTTAGTGCATAATAAAAATTGACATATTCAGAGGTGACACAATCATTCTTAACACTTCTGGACATTGCATAAAGCTACTGGACCTTAATGGATCAAAGAAATTCATCCAACATAGCAAAAGAGGCAATGCGAAATAAAAGACGGAATCTGTCAAAACGTAACGATTCGTATTGACGAATTTTAAAATGGCACCAGACTTGCTCAAATGAAATGCTCAAATTGAATGAAAGTTGCGTACATATCTGAGGATCATGCTCGTAAATTGGCATAATTTTCCGAGCTACCTACGAGGAGATAGACCCAGATTCGTGACAAAGAAAGAATTCCGAAACCGCGTAGATAATCCAAATCTAGTACTTACTTTTCTATCAAAGACTTTACTTGGCACAACAAAACATAAAACTAAGATAAGGAGAGGTTGCTACAGTAGTAAACAACTTCCAAGACACAAAATAAAAACAAAGTACTGTAGGTAAAAACATGGGTTGTCTCCCATAAGCGCTTTTCTTTAACGCCTTTCAGCTAGGCGCAGAAAGTGTAACTCAAGTAACATCGAGAGATAAAGCATCAACATCATAATTTGTTCTAATAATAGAATCATAAGGTACCTTCATTCTCTTTCTAGGGAAGTGTTCCATACCTTTCTTGAGAGGAAATTGATATTTAATATTACCTTCCTTCATATCAATAGTAGCACCAACGGTTCGAAGAAAAGGTCTTCCCAATATAATGGGGCAAGATGCATTGCATTCAATATCCAAGACAACAAAATCAACGGGGACAAGGTTATTTTTAACCATAATATGAACATTATCAACTTTCCCCAAAGGTTTCTTTTTAGCATTATCAGCGAGATTAACATCCAAATAACAATTTTTCAATGGTGGCAAGTCAAGCATATCATAGACTTTTTTAGGCATAACGTAAATACTTGCACCAAGATCACATAAAGCATTACAATAAAAATCTTTGACTCTCATTTTAATGATGGGCTCCCAACCATCCTCTAGCTTTCTAGGAATAGAAGTTTCAAGTTTTAGTTTCTCTTCTCTAGCTTTTATGAGAGCATTTGTAATATGTTTTGTGAAAGCCAAATTTATAGCGCTAGCATTGGGACTCTTAGCAAGTTTTTGCAAGAACTTTATAACTTCAGAGATGTGGCAATCATCAAAATCTAAATCATTACAATCTAAAGCAATGGGATTATTATCCCCAAGGTTGGAAAAAATTTCAGCAGTTTTATCACAAGCAGTTTCAGCAGTTTTAGCAGTTTCAGGTAATTTTGCGCGCTTTGCACTAGGAGTAGAAGCTTTGCTAACACCAATTATTTTATCATGGATAGTAGGAGGTGCAGCAACATATGAATCATTAGCATTGCTAGTGGTGGTAATAGTCCAAACTTTAGCTACATTTTCCTTTTTAGCTAGTTTTTCATTTTCTTCTCTATCCCACCTAGCACGCAGTTCAGCCATTAATCTTATATTCTCATTAATTCTAACTTGGATGGCATTTGATGTAGTAACAATTTTATTTTCAATATCCCTATTAGGCATAACTTTCGATTTCAAAAGATCAACATCAGAGGCAAGACTATCAACTCTAGAAACAAGAATATCAATTTTATTGAGCTTTTCCTCAACGAGATTTGTTAAAGGCAGTTTGTGTACTAATAAATTCTTTAAGCATGGCCTCAAGTCCAGGGGGTGTATTCCTATTATTGTTGTAAGAATTCCCATAAGAATTAGCATAACCGTTACCATTATTATAAGGATATGGCCTATAGTTATTACTAGAATTGTTCCGATAAGCATTGTTGTTGAAATTATTATTTTTAATGAAGTTTACATCAACATGTTCTTCTTGGGCAACCAATGAAGCTAATGGAACATTATTAGGATCAACATTAGTCCTATCATTCGCAAGCATAGACATAATAGCATCAACTTTATCATTCAAGGAAGAGGATTCTTCAACAGAATTTACCTTCTTACCTTATGGAGCTCTTTCCGTGTGCCATTCAGAGTAATTAACCATCATATTATCAAGAAGCTTTGTTGCTTCACCAAGAGTGATGGACATAAAGGTACCTCCAGCAGCTGAATCCAATAAATTCCGCGAAGAAAAATTTAGTCCTGCATAGAAGGTTTGGATGATCATCCAAGTAGTCGATCCATGGGTTGGGCAATTTTTAACCGGAGATTTCATTCTTTCCCAAGCTTGAGCAACATGTTCATTATCCAATTGTTTAAAATTCATTATGCTACTCCTCAAAGATATAATTTTAGCAGGGGGATAATATCTACCAATAAAAGCATCCTTGCATTTAGTCCATGAATCAATACTATTCTTAGGCGAGAGATAGCAACCAATCTTTAGCTCTTCCTCTTAATGAGAAAGGGAACAATTTTAATTTTATAATGTCA
>NC_061512.1:161705198-161743104 GCF_022539505.1 Lolium rigidum
TATACTTGTGGGTCATCACTAACGGAACATTATTAGGATCAACATTAGTCCTACCATTCACAAGCATAGACATAATAGCATCAATCTTATCATTCAAGGAAGAGGATTCTTCAACAGAGTTTACCTTCTTACCTTGTGGAGCTCTTTCCGTGTGCCATTCAGAGTAATTAATCATCATATTATCAAGAAGCTTTGTTGCTTCACCAAGAGTGATGGACATAAAGATACCTCCAGCAGCTGAATCCAATAAATTCCGCGAAGAAAAATTTAGTCCTGCATAGAAGGTTTGGATGATCATCCAAGTAGTCAGTCCATGGGTTGGGCAATTTTTAACTAGAGATTTCATTCTTTCCCAAGCTTGAGCAACATGTTCATTATCCGATTGTTTAAAATTCATTATGCTACTCCTCAAAGATATAATTTTAGCAGGGGGATAATATCTACCAATAAAAGCATCCTTGCATTTAGTCCATGAATCAATACTATTCTTAGGCAGAGATAGCAACCAATCTTTAGCTCTTCCTCTTAATGAGAAAGGAAACAATTTTAATTTTATAATATCACCATCTACATCTTTATACTTTTGCATTTCACATAGTTCAACAAAATTATTGAGATGGGCAGCAACATCATCAGAACTAACACCAGAAAATTGCTCTCGCATAACAAGATTCAGTAAAGCAGGTTTAATTTCAAAGAATTCTGCTGTAGTAGCAGGTGGAGCAATAGGTGTGCATAGGAAATCATTATTATTTGTGCTAGTGAAGTCACACAACTTAGTATTTTCAGGGGTGGCCATTTTAGCAGTAGTAAATAAAGCAAACTAGATAAAGTAAATGCAAGTAAACTAATTTTTTTGTGTTTTCGATATAGCAAACAAGACAGTAAATAAAGTAAAACTAGCAACTAATTTTTTTGTGTTTTGATATAAGTGCAACAAACAAAGTAGTAAATAAAATAAAGCAAGACAAAAACAAAGTAAAGAGATTGAGAAGTGGAGACTCCCCTTGCAGCGTGTCTTGATCTCCCCGGCAACGGCGCCAGAAAAAGAGCTTGATGGCGTCTATTTCACACGTTCGTTGGGCAACCCCAAGAGGAAGGTATGATGCGCACAGCAGCAAGCTTTCCCTCAGAAAGAAACCAAGGTTTATCGAACCAGGAGGAGCCAAGAAGCACGTTGAAGGTTGATGGCGGCGGGATGTAGTGCGGCGCAACACCAGAGATCCCGGCGCCAACGTGGAACCCGCACAACACAACCAAAGTACTTTGCCCCAACGAAACAGTGAGGTTGTCAATCTCACCGGCTTGCTGTAACAAAGGATTAACCGTATTGTGTGGAAGATGATTGTTTGCAGAGAAAATAGTAAAAACAAGTATTGCAGCAGATTTGTATTTCAAGTATTAAAGAATGGACCGGGGTCCACAGTTCACTAGAGGTGTCTCTCCCATAAGATAAAAGCATGTTGGGTGAACAAATTACAGTCGGGCAATTGACAAATAGAGAGAGCATAACAATGCACATACATGTCATGATAAGTATAGTGAGATTTAATTGGGCATTACGACAAAGTACATAGACCGCCATCCAACCGCATCTATGCCTAAAAAGTCCACCTTCAGGTTATCGTCCGAACCCCTTCCGAGTATTAAGTTGCAAAGCAACATACAATTGCATTAAGTATGGTGCGTAATGTAATCAACAACTACATCCTCGGACATAGCGCCAATGTTTTATCCCTAGTGGCAACAACGACAACACAACCTTAGAACTTTACGTCACTCGTCCCGGTGTCAATGCGGGCATGAACCCACTATCGAGCATAAATACTCCCTCTTGAAGTTAAGAGCAAAAACTTGGCCGAGCCTCTACTAATAACGAGAGAGCATGCAAGATCATAAAAAACACATATGTAATAACTTGATAATTAACATAACATGGTATTCTCTATCCATCGGATCCCGACAAACACAACATAGAGTATTACGGATAGATGATCTTGATCATGTTAGGCAGCTCACAAGATCCAACAATGAAGCACAATGAGGAGAAGACAACCATCTAGCTACTGCTATGGACCCATAGTCCAGGGGTGAACTACTCACTCATCACTCCGGAGGCGACCATGGCGGTGTAGAGTCCTCCGAGAGATGAATCCCCTCTCCGGCAGGGTGCCGGAGGAGATCTCCCGAATCCCCGAGATGGGATCGGCGGCGGCGGCGTCTCGGTAAGTTTTTCCGTATCGTGGTTTTTCGCCTCGGGGTTTCGCGACGGAGGCTTTAAGTAGGCGGAAGGGCGAGTCGGGGGCTGACGAGGGCCCACACCACGGGCGGCGCGGCCCCCCTTGGCCGTGCCGCCTTGTGGTTTGGCCACCTCGTGGCCCCACTTCGTATGCTCTTCGGTCTTCCGGAAGGTTCGTGGAGAAATAGGCCCCCGGGTCTTCGTTTCGTCCAATTCCGAGAATATTTCGTTACTAGGATTTCTGAAACCAAAAACAGCAGAAAACGAGAACTGGCACTTCGGCATCTTGTTAATAGGTTAGTTCCAGAAAATGCACGAATATGACATAAAGTGTGCATAAAACATGTAGGTATCATCAATAATATGGCATAGAACATAAGAAATTATCGATACGTCGGAGACGTATCAATCGACTCCACCGCCTCCACTTCGAATCCATGATGGTTCGTGAGTAGTCCCCCCTTGGACTACGGGTTCTCGGCTGTAGCTAGTTGGTACTCTCTCTCCCATGTACTTCAATACAATGATCTCATGAGCTGCCTTACATGATTGAGATCCATATGATGTAATTGGTGTTGTGTTTGTTGGGATCCGATAAATTGTGGAATTGTGATCAGATTGTTCATCGTATTATCATACTACTGTTTTTTAAGATCTTGCATGCTCTCCGGTTGTCGAGGGTACTCCTCGGCAATGCCCTCCGATTGGGGCTTAGGGTTGACGGAATCATGTAGGCTGACACGAGACATCGGTTCTCAGACAAGCGGGGAGAACAATTTACCCAGGTTCAGGGCCCTCGATGAGGTAACACCCTTACGTCCCGCCTGTCTGATCTTGATTATGAAAATATCGGGTTACAATGGGGTGCCGAAGGTTTCGGCTGTGATCTCGTTGAGAGGCTAAGTGCTACGGCGACCTAGCCCTAGACTTCTGGTGGCTAAAGTTGCTAAGATTAATTGTGTCCTCCGGCAGCCCCTCTCATGGCCTTTATATAGGAGGCCGGGTCTCAAGAGATCTGTCCGGGTACGACTAGGTTTACAAAAGACCTAGCTCTAAACTTTCCTTGTTCGGCTCCTCTTCGTCTTGTTCTTCAAGGAATCCTCTTCAACACCGTCCTAGTGGCCCACATTTCCATCGGGTATCTTCATGGGCCTCCAGTTGGGCTGCACAGGATAGGGCAATGTCGGTTACCCGAAGGGTAATTCCCACGTCACCGGTACTTGTAGTTACCCTGATCAAGTAGTTGCATGTATCTCCAAGAGGGAGTATTTATGCTCGATAGTGGGTTCATGCCTCTAGTTTTCTGGAAGAGTGGCAATAACTTGTAAGATTGTAGATGTGCTATTGCTACTAGGGAGAAAACAACAATGTTTTGTCTGAGGATAATTCTATTGTTTACTTTACACACATTTCTTAATCCGATAATCTGTTGCTTGTAACTTAATACTGGAAGGGGTTCGGATGATAACCTTAAGGTGGATTATTAGTCATAGACGCAGTTGGATTACGGTCTATGTATTATGTTGTAATGCCCAATTAAATACTATGGTAACATTTATCTTATCATAGCATGCATTGTCATGCCCTCACAATTATAAATTAGCTAACTGTAATTTTTTCACCCAACACATGTTATTTGGAGAGTTACCACTAGTGTAGATAGCTGGGAACCCCGGTCCTTTTGTCATCATCATTGCTCTACAGTCAACTACGCACTGGAATATTTTCCGGTGCCATCGCCTATGTGTCACTGCTACTGTTGTTGTGTTACTATTGTCATTGCTCTCATATCACCCCTGTTACTTGCGCTTTTCCAGGTGCAGCTGAATTGACAACTCTGTTGTTAAGGCTTGTAAGTATTCTTTACCTCCCCTTGTGTCGAATCAATAAATTTTGGTTTTACTTTCCTCGAAGACTGTTGCGATCCCCTATACTTGAGGATCATCAATGATCATCATTAATATTATAAGAAGGGGTATCGCTTGTGTGCTATTGATAAACCATGGGAAAAATATCACATACATGATGGGTTCTTCTTTAGAGCTAACAAACTATGCGTCCCAGAATCGTCTGTGTGTTTGCTCTTATTGCAGGAATCACATGCTGGAGGTTTGATGGGTCACTTTGGGCATGAGAAGACGCTACTCATGCTCGCTGATCACTTTTATAGGCCAAAGATGAGGCGGGATGTGGACATGTATGTGAAGAGATGCATTACTTGCAACAAGTCCAAGTCCAAACTGAAGTCTCACAGTTTGTATACTCCTTTATCGGCACCTACTACACCATGGGAAGATATTAGTATGGATTTTATGTTGGGTTTGTCGCGTACTAAACGAGGCCATGATTCTATATTTGTGGTAGTGGATAGATTCTCTAAGATGTAACACTTTACTGCCTGCCACAAGAGCGACGATGCATCGCATATTGCTAACCTGTTTTTCAGGGAGATTGTACGTCTACATGGAGCCCCGAAGACTATTATTTTTGATCGTGATGTGAAGTTTATGAGCTACTTCTGGAAGACACTTTGGGGAAAGCTGCGGACGAAGCTACTTTTCAGCACTACTTGTCATCCCCAAACTGATGGTAAAACTGAGGTGGTGAATAGAACATTGTCACAACTGTTGAGATCCATGATCAAGAAGAACTTGAAGGAGTGGGAAGATTGTTTGCCGCATGTGGAGTTTGCTTACAATAGGGCGGTACATTCTACCACAGAGTTGTGTCCGTTTGAGGTGGTGTATGGTTTCAAACCCATTACTCCACTTGACTTGTTGCCTCTACCCATACATGAGAGAGTCAATATGGAGGCATCAAAAAGGGAAGATTTTGTACGGAAGATACATGTGAAGACTAAAGAGCTGATTGAGAAGAAAGGCAAGAACAATGCTACAAGGGTGAACAAGAAGCGCAAGGAGATGTTGTTCAATCCTGGTGATATGGTCTGGGTTCATTTTCGCAAGGACAGGTTCCCGAAGCTACGGAAGTCCAACTTGCTTCCTCGTGGTGCTGGTCCTTACAAAGTGCTTGCCAAGATTAATGATAATGCATACTCTATAGATCTTCCAACTGATGAGTTTGGTATCCGTAATTCTTTCAATGTGGCTGATTTGACACCATATGACGGAGAAGACCTTGGAGCGTCAAGGTCAACACCTTTTGAAGGGGGGAGATGATGAGAACATCCCTACCGATCCGCTACCTCCGTCATTACAAGATGAAAATGCTGCTGTGAAGCTCAAGTCCAATGAAGTTAGGATTGGACCTATGACAAGAGCTCGTGCGAAGCTACTAAAACAACAGGTGAACTTGTTCCTAAATGGTACTTTGATTATTGATGAGAACTTTATACTGCCTAAGTCCTGTTACTTATGTATGATCAGGTACAAAGAGGGAGCAAGTATCGCACGAGGAGGAGAGGAGCAGCTGGACAGGGTGCTGGACATGAAGACATTCCATGGACGCGCGAGGGAGGAGCGGGAGGCATGCGCGAAGGAGGAGAAGCAGTCCAGGCCGGTTCCACGGCCGGCGCAACCGGCCACCACACCGGCCGGCCCGGTCCCGCACCCGGTCCAACCGGATGGCCCGCCGGATGAGCCCGACGCAAACCGGCTCTCACACTTGTGCCAACCGGGCACAATCCAGTAAGCCTAGCACCCCCCCCCCCTCGGTGCCAGCCCGGTCCAAACCGGACCGACCGGTCCCTGGCCCGGTCGACCGCCCCCAGGCCGGCCATGTCCGAGTCAGTCTCGACCAGATCCCGATCTGGGTCAGTTTTTTATGTATTTTCTCGACTTTTGGTCGTCCTAAACCCCTATATAAGTGCCCAGGACGCTTCCAAATTAGGTTTAGACCATGTTTAAGATAAATCCTAGTTCATAGTTGATTGCTTTGCAACTCTATTGAATCTATACATCAATTCGCATCGATCTAGTGTTTTTCTACTGAAAGTCTTGTGTGATCTGCTGTTCCATTGGGAATTAGACGGTTGCAACTTACCGCTTCGTGGTCGGCGGCTACGTGCGCAAGTGTGTGGAGTTGCGAATATCTTGCTGGGTTGTGAGCTGTTGCATTAGCGACAGGGATCGATCGAGAGACTCGTCAGCGTCATACAAGTTATCATCCACTTCATCATCGTGTATCTCCATTGTGTTCATCGTGTGTTCATCACCACCCCCGTCGCTTACTGAGAAGATCGGGCAACCCCTTATCATAACTGCTCAAACACAGGATCATGCATAGCCACAATATATACCAAATAATGCACGAATAAAACTATGCTTCACAGCCGGAGAGAATACATCATTATAATCAACATGTGGAATCTGGTTCAAACCTTTTGCTACTAACCTTGCCTTACACCTTGGAGGCTCATTAGGAGACATACCCCCCGGCACCCCCAAGCGTCCCTGTTGGGCACGTTATGGCGGGCTAACATCTCTGCATCTCTTTAGCTCAAACCTGGCGGTGACGGGCTCGCTTCACTCTGTCACTAGCTTTCTTATTGAATTTGGATCACAAGTATAACACATTTAGTTAATGACAGACTACCTGGTGGTTTTGCGAGAGATTAATGATGGTAGTCTAGCATCATATGTGGATCTATTTTGAAAGAGATCGTAGAGTGACACTGAAATTTTAACGAGTTGAGAGTGATTCATGAAACAAGATATGCCAATATAGAGGTTCACAACTTTGCTAAATATTTTGTAAATTTACAACCTGGCCAAAATTTGTGGCTGGGTCTCTCTCCTAATCTAGTCTTAGTACCCATAAACATTATTGCGTCAATAAAAATGGATAATTTCATTCAAAAGAAGGAAAAAGAAAAAAGGGGCACTGTGATTATGTTCTTGAAGTAAGTATGAAATGAATGATTGGCATTGGTGGATCTTGAAAACTAACTACGAAATAAGCACAAGAAATTAATTGTTGCCATTACCAAGGATTTGTTACCGAGTGAAATACCGCGGTTACCAGTCAGTAAATGGAATTCTTATCCCCCTCCGGTAAATGAGTTCTAAAAAAATTCAGTCCATTTTAATTTTGTTTGAATTTATTTAGAATTTGGTTTGAATTTAGTCAATTTGGTTAGTCAAACCTAAATCATATGTATTTCCCCTCCGCTATAACCCCTTGTTCCAACTCATTTGTCTCAAACATTCGCTCTCTCCTTCACCAAACATTTTATTCAAAATATTTAGACATTTTAAAGTTTACTAAAATCCTATTTTTTCAATAAAGTTAATTTCATTTATAAAAGTTTAAGTATTACACCCCATGTCTGCATAACTAAGATGCACACAGCCATTCAGACTAAAAAAATGAAGAAAGAAGTACTCGATACATAAGACAAGGTTCTCTGCATCGATCTTAAGATGAAGGTGGCCCAATCAGTAGACTATGTGGCCATCCATGTTGGGTAATAAATTCCTTCGCCATATTCTTGAACCGTGTAGACACCTACGTAAACAGGTCTTTGTTCCCCATACGCTGCAGAGACGATAATGAAGAGAGCAAAGATGTGCACTGGTAGATAACCTGCAAAAGAGAAGATTTTTTTATCGTTAAACACCTTGTCATTTATACTTGGTCACAACGACCAAATAACGGTAATCGCTCCCACCCTAATAAGAAGTTTAAACCTATTATCCACCCCATTGAGCCAATTCCCAAATATATTTGTGATGCAATGTGACAGGTATAAGATAGAACCTATTTCGATGGTTGACCATATAGATCTAGCAAAGTGGCAATGAAAAAAGAGGTGCTTAATTTTCTCCTCTTGGTGACAAAAGGCACACCTCTTATTTCTGTGCCAATTGCGTTTAGCAAGGTTATCCTTTGTAAGAATGACACCTTTACGAAGATATGATACGTCTCCAACGTATCTATAATTTCTGATGTTCCATGCTTATATTATACCAATTGCTACACGTTTTATATACACTTTATATCATTTTTATGCATTTTCCGGGACTAACCTATTAACAAGATGCCGAAGTGCCAGTTCCTGTTTTCTGCTGTTTTTGGTTCCAGAAAATTACTTCTGCGAATATTCTCGGAATTGCGCGAAACAAAAGGCCACGTCCCTATTTTTCCAGAAGCTTCACGGAGTCCGAAGGAGAGACGAAGGGGGGCCACGAGCTGGCCACCTCATAGGGGGGCGCGACCCCACCTTCTGCCGTGCCGCCAGGTGGGGTGGGCCCCTCGGGACTCCACCGACGCCGCCCCTTCGCCTATATATTGCCCCAGACGCGAAAACCCTAAAGAGTCCAGTCATATTCCACGAAGAGTTCCGCAGCGCCGCCGCCATCGATGAACAGTTTCGGGGGACAGAATCTCTGTTCCGACACGCCGCCGGGACGGGGAATTGCCCCCGGAGTCATCTCCATCGACACCACCGCCATCTTCATCGCCGCTGCTGACTGCCATGATGAGGAGGGAGTAGTTCCCCCCGAGGCTGAGGGCTCTACCGGTAGCTATGTGGTTCATCTCTCTCTCCCATGGTGTGATCTTTATGTGATCATGAGCTTTGTAATCTAGTTGAATATGTAGATGTTACTCTTGTATATTATGCACTCTAGAGGTTATTTTAATATGAACTCCGGAGTCACTCTCCACGGTGTGATGGTGACAGTGTGCGCATCGTGTGTGATTCCTTTATGACGTTGTGGAGCTTGTTTACTCCGGCTTGAGGTGTACTTTCGCAGCCCTACACAATGAATGGTGTTTGTTATCCAACAAGAGAGTGTTTGAGAGTAGCATTTATTTATTCAATTATGTGATCATTGTTGAGAGTGTCCACTAGTGAAAGTATGATCCCTAGGCCTTGTTTCTAAGCATTGAAACACCGTTTCCAACAAGTTCTGCTACATGTTCGCTTGCTGCCATTTTTATTTCAGATTGCAATTCCTACTTATAATTATCCATATTACTTGTATTTCACTATCTCTTCGCCGAACTAGTGCACATATACATCTGACAAGTGTATTAGGTGTGTTGGGGACACAAGAGACTTCTTGTATCTTAATTGCAGGGTTGCTTGAGAGGGATATCTTTGACCTCTACCTCCCTGAGTTCGATAAACCTTGGCTGATTCACTTAAGGGAAACTTGCTGCTGTTCTACAAACCTTTGCTCTTGGAGGCCCAACACTATCTACAAGAATAGAAGCACACGTAGACATCAAGCTATTTTCTGGCGCCGTTGCCAGGGAGGTAAGGTAAAAGGTATTCATATCCTCCGACTACTAAGCTATTTCCTAGCACTGTTGCCGATGTGTGAGTGCTCGAAGCTATTTCCTTTAGATTCTGCAATTATATCTTTTTCTTTCTTGTTTTTATTTCACTAGTTAGGCTTAATGGAAACAACAAAAAAATTAGAGATCTTTATGAAATTTATATTGAATTAGGACATGATGCTTTTGAAGAGAAAATTAAAAAACCTATGGAAGTTTGTCTGCATAATAGTGGTAGTAATGTTATTAGTATAAGTTTTTTGGACACCATTATTTTTAATGCTATGGAAAAACCCAAGCTTGGGGAAGCTAGTTTATATAAAAATAATCTTTTTTGCTCCTCAGCTTTGGATGAAGTATTTTGCCTTGATAATGCTTTGTCTCCAATATGTGGTAATTCGAATGATGCTTGTGATATTCCAAATCCACCTGTTGAAAGTATTCCTTTTAAAATATCTATGAAAATTGTTGAAAGGGTTATGAATGATCCGTATGTAGGGGATGGATCAGTCCATCGAAGTGTTCACTTGTCTAAACTTACAGAACTTTGTGAGTTATTTGAGATTGCAGGTTTATCAAGAGAAAATGTTATGAGGAAACTATTTCGATTGTCACTTAAGGACAAAGCAAAGGAATGGTATAGGCTGCTGGATGAACAACCATCGAATTGGAAACAACTTGAATCTCCGTTTTACTCTAAATTTTATCCTCTTCATGAAGTGCATCTAGATAGGAATCACATTTATAATTTTTACCCTCATGATGGAGAAAGCATTGCTCAAGCTTGGGGAAGACTAAAAGCATTAATACTCAAATGTCCTAACCATGAGCTTTCTGAGGAAATAATTGTTACTAATTTTTATGCAAGGCTTTCAAGTCATTATAAGGATTATGTAGATGCATGTTCACAGGGTTCTTTCACAAGTAAGAAGGAGATGGGATCTTCTTGAAAGAATTCAAAGCAATACTGAAGATTGGGAGAACGACAAAGGTAAAGAATCAGGTATAAACTATGAATATGAATGCATTAAGTTTTTCATTGAAACTGCTGGTTTTCAAAAGCTTAGTGATAATTATGGTCTTGATTCTCAAATTATTGTTGATTGTTGTAGAACCTTTGCTTCTCATATTAATGTTCCTAAAGAAAATTGGGACGTGTATCATGAACCTTTCAAAGACACTTGCATGGAAAATTAAATTGTTGTTAATGATTGCAATAAACATGCCCAAACTTCGAAAATACTATTTCTTATAAGCATGTTAATTTTTGTGGAATGCATAGACCTTGTGGAATTAATCAAATCGAAGATGAATATTGTATCCATCATAGGAATGAAAAAACTAGAATGTGGTACAAGGCTCTAAAAGATCTTGGTGAAAAAGTTTGTGACCTCCATCCTTTTATTTGTGAACTTTGCTATGAAGTGGGTCATTTTAATTTTCAATGTTCTGGTCATGATGATAGTATTTCGAATTTAATGAGTACTTCAAGTCTATATTGTGATAACATGATCACTCCTAATCAGCATGATGAACTTACTTTATTTTTGGGGTGTGAAGAGTTATCAAGAAAATTTTCTTTGTTAGATATGAGTGATCTTGATATGAATAGTGTGTTACATGGATGTTATCTCTATTGTGTTAATAATTGCCATGCCAACACCAACATACAAAGTGTTATAAAGCATGGGACTTTACCAAAATATGACAGGACTAATATGTGTTTTGTTCTTATTAATGAAAGAGAGGTATCCTCCCAAGTTTCTTCTATTGTTTCTAATAATAAACCAGGTTATGTGGACAAGCTTCCTTTCAAGCCTCTCCCTCCTAAAGAGGAAAAGAATAAGAAGGGAACGAAGAAGAAGAAGAAGAAGAAGAGGAGTAAAAGGAGAGAGGAAACGTTATCTTCTCCCAAACTTGTTGCTCCTATTACAATTGATACTTATAATTCTGAATTCGATGATTCTGAACTTGATAAACCTATGCCTGTTATTTATATTAGTGATCATGATTGGGAAAAGCACACTTCTTTTGATATTGAAGATCTCTGGGACACTAATTCTGAAAATGACGATGTTAATAATTGCCATAGTATTAGTACTATCCATGTTTCTTCCCATGATGATATAGAAAGCTCTAAGCTTGGGGATGAGGTGTTTGAAAATCCTTTTGCTACTGATGATTATATGTTTGATACATCTCCTTCTAGTAACAATGATGGTATGTTTACAAATGAACACACTTTGGAAGATAACTATTCTATTCATTATGATTATTCTATGCCTCCAATTTATGATGATTATAATGATGGATGTGATAGTTTTACTCCCACTATTACTAATAAAATTGATTATGCTTGTGTGGAGAGTAATGATACTTTTATGCATGTGGATCATGATAAGAATGCTTTATGCGATAGCTATATTGTTGAGTTTATCAATGATACCACTGAAAATTATTATGAGAGAGGGAGACATGGTTTTATATATCTCAATAATAGTAAGTCACCTCCCTTTTTGTTGAAAATTTTGAAGTTGCACTTGCTTTGTCTTTCTATGATAGTAACTTCATGCTTCAATAATTTGTTTTCTTACAAGATTCGTTTGCATAGAAAGTGGGTTAGACTTAAATGTGTTTGGTATTTGCTTTTTGATGCTCTCTTATATTCAACTCTCATCTTTATAAGAGCATCATGAAAATTATCACGCCTAGCTAAAAGGCGTTAAAGAAAAGCGCTCTTGGGAGACAACCCATTGTTTTATTTCTGCAATTTTTGTTTTATATTTGAGTCAAGGTGCTTGTTACTACTGTAGCAATACCTTTGTATCTTTATTTTATTGCATTGTTGTGCCAAGTAAAGTCTTTGATAGAAAGTTGATACTAGATTTGGATTTCTGCGCAGAAACAGATTTTTAGCTGTCATGGTTTTGAGCTTTTCTCTCTGCAGAAAACTCGTAAAATCCTGAAAAAATTCATGAGTAATCCTCAGATATGTACGCAACTTTCGTTCAACTGGAGCTTTTCCATCTGAGCATGTTAAGTGCCTCGAAAAAATTCGTCTTCACGGACTGTTCTGTTTTTGACAGATTCTGCCTTTTATTTTGCATTGCCTCTTTTACTGTGTTTGAGTGGATTTCTTTGCTCCATTAAATTTCAGTAGCCTTGGGTAATGTCCAGAAGTGTTGGGAATGATTGTGTCCTTGTTGAACATGTGAATTTTTGATTATGCACTAACCCTCTAATGAGATTGCTTTGAGTTTGGTGTGAAGGAAGTTTTCAAGGATCAAGAGAGGAGGATGATATAATATGATCAAGAAGAGTGAAAAGTCTAAGCTTGGGGATGCCCCCGTGGTTCATCCCTGCATATTTCAAGAAGACTCAAGCGTCTAAGCTTGGGGATGCCCAAGGCATTCCCTTCTTCATCAAACTTATCATGTCACCTCTAGTGAAACTATATTTTAATTCCGTCACATTTTATGTGCTTTACTTGGAGCGTCTATGTGCTTTTATTCTCGTTTGTTATTTTAAGTTTTCTTAATAAATCGGATCATAACATGCTTGTGTGGGAGAGAGACACGCTCCGCTTTTTCATTTGAACACTTGTGTTCTTTGTTTTATTTTTCATGTTCATGGCGAAAGCTGAAAGCCGCAGCAATTATTGTTATTTGGTTGGAAACAGAAAATGCTTCATGTGGTAATTGGTATATTGTCTTGAATAATTTGATACTTGGCAATTATTTTGAGCTCTCAAGTAGATCATGTTTAAGCTCTTGCATCATGTAGTTTAAATCTATTAGTGGAGAACTACCGTAGAGCTTGTTGAAATTTGGTTTGCATGATTGGTCTCTCTAAGGTCTAGATATTTTCTGGTAAAAGTGTTTGAGCAACAAGGAAGACAGTGTAGAGTCTTATAATACTTGCAATATGTTCTTATGTAAGTTTTGTTGTACCGGTTTATACTTGTGTTTGCTTCAAACAACCTTGCTAGTCAAAGCCTTGTACTGAGAGGGAATACTTCTCGTGCATCCAAAACCTTGAGCCAAAACCTATACCATTTGTGTCCACCATAACTACCTACTATGTGGTATTTTTCTGCCATTCCAAGTAAATACTTCATGTGCTACCTTTAAACAATTCAAAACTTTATTACTCCTTATTTGTGTCAATGTTTTATAGCTCATGAGGAAGTATGTGGTGTTTTATCTTTCAATCTTGTTGGGCAGACTTTCACCAATGGACTAGTGGCATATACATCCGCTTATCCAATAATTTTGCAAAAAGAGCTGGCAACGGGGTGCCTAGCCCCAATTAATTAACTTTCATTAATAATTCTCTTCACATGTTTTGCCCTGATTTATCAGTAAGCAACTTAATTTTGCAATAGACACTCCTCCATGGTATGTGAAATTTTGGAAGGCACCCGAGGATTCGGTTACCCATGGCTTGTGAAAGCAAAAGGTTGGGAGGAGTGTCATCTATAAATAGAACTAAAATACATGTGTAAACAAAAGAGAAGAGGGATGATCTACCTTGCTGGTAGAGATAACGTCCTTCATGGGAGCCGCTCTTTGAAAGTCTGTTTGACAAGGGGGTTAGAGTGCCCACTACCATTCGTTGACAACAACAAACACATCTCAAAACTGTATTTTTATGCTCTCTATATGATTTCAAAACTTGAAAAGCTCTAGCACATGATTTAATCCCTGCTTCCCTCTGCGAAGGGCCTTTCTTTTACTTAATGTTGAGTCAGTTTAGCTACTTCTTTCTATCTTAGAAGCAAACACTTGTGTCAACTGTGTGCATTGATTCTTACATGCTTACTTATTGCACTTATTATATTACTTTGTGTTGACAATTATCCATGAGATATGCATGTTGAAAGTTGAAAGCAATTGCTGGAAACTTAAATCTTCCTTTGTGTTGCTTCAAAACCTCTTATTAAGAATCTATTGCTTTATGAGTTAACTCTTATGCAAGACTTTTTGATGCTTGTCTTCAAAGTACTATTCATGAAAAGTTTTTGCTATATGATTCAGTTGTTTAGTCATTATCTTTTTGTTAGCAAACTATAGACCATTGCTTTGGGTCATTTCATTCATCTCATATGCTTTACAATGGTATTGATCAAGATTATGTTGGTAGCATGTCACTTCAGAAATTATTCTTTTTATCATTTACCTACTCGAGGGCGAGTAGGAACTAAGGTTGGGGATGCTTTATACGTCTCCAACGTATCTATAATTTCTGATGTTCCATGCTTATATTATACCAATTGCTACATGTTTTATATACACTTTATATTATTTTTATGCATTTTCCGGGACTAACCTATTAACAAGATGCCGAAGTGCCAGTTCCTGTTTTCTGCTGTTTTTGGTTCCAGAAAATTACTTCTGCGAATATTCTCGGAATTGCGCGAAACAAAAGGCCACGTCCCTATTTTTCGAAGCTTCACGGAGTCCGAAGGAGAGACGAAGGGGGCCACGAGCTGGCCACCTCATAGGGGCGCGGCCCCACCTTCGCTGCGCCGCCGGTGGGGTGGGCCCTCGGGACTCCACCGACGCTGCCCCTTCGCCTATATATTGCCCCAGACGCGAAAACCCTAAAGAGTCCAGTCATATTCCACGAAGAGTTCCGCAGCGCCGCCGCCATCGGTGACAAGTTTCGGGGGACAGAATCTCTGTTCCGGCACGCCGCCGGGACGGGGAATTGCCCCCGGAGTCATCTACATCGACACCACCGCCATCTTCATCGCCGCTGCTGACTCCCATGATGAGGAGGGAGTAGTTCTCCCCCGAGGCTGAGGGCTCTACCGGTAGCTATGTGGTTCATCTCTCTCTCCCATGGTGTGATCTCGTATGTGATCATGAGCTTTGTAATCTAGTTGAATATGTAGATGTTACTCTTGTCTATTATGCACTCTAGAGGTTACTTTAATATGAACTCCGGAGTCACTCTCCATGGTGTGATGGTGACAGTGTGCGCATCGTGTGTGATTCCTTTATGACGTTGTGGAGCTTGTTTACTCCGGCTTGAGGTGTGCTTTCGCAGCCCTACACAATGAATGGTGTTTGTTATCCAACAAGAGAGTGTTTGAGAGTAGCATTTATTTATTCAATTATGTGATCATTGTTGAGAGTGTCCACTAGTGAAAGTATGATCCCTAGGCCTTGTTTCTAAGCATTGAAACACCGTTTCCAACAAGTTCTGCTACATGTTCGCTTGCTACCATTTTTATTTCAGATTGCAATTGCTACTTATAATCATCCATATTACTTGTATTTCACTATCTCTTCGTCGAACTAGTGCACCTATACATCTGACAAGTGTATTAGGTGTGTTGGGGACACAAGAGACTTCTTGTATCTTAATTGCAGGGTTGCTTGAGAGGGATATCTTTGACCTCTACCTCCCTGAGTTCGATAAACCTTGGGTGATTCACTTAAGGGAAACTTGCTGCTGTTCTACAAACCTCTGCTCTTGGAGGCCCAACACTGTCTACAAGAATAGAAGCACACGTAGACATCAAGATACCACACAAAAACTTTTGTCTTTAGTGCTATCTTTGTTTTCCAGATCATCTTACAACTAACCATCGGTTCAGTGGGTTGGATCAGAGCTTTATACATGGAGTCCACCGAAAATAAACCATTCTTAGTGAGATTCCAACGAAACTCATCAGACCCTCGTAACAGTTGGATAGAAGCCAGACGTAGAAGCAATGCATTCCAAGATGCAAGGCGGGGTCCAATGAGATCTCTTATGAACATCACACTAGGAGGAGATGTACCCATTACCAGTATCTCCTTTGAGATGTACAATGTTGTATAAAGCAGGGTATATTGTTCTCGGAGCATGGTATTTCCAATCCACTTATCCTCCCAGAACCTGATCTCCAAACCATCCATGATAGAGAAAGATCCATATGGGAATAAATATTTCTTCATCGCCATAAGGCCAGCCCAAAAGTGCGAGTCCCCAGGTTCCAGATCACCTGTGATATCGCCTTTGAGCCGGCATACTTTGTTCCCATTATAGTTTGCCAAACCCCATCTTCCGTGAGCAGCCTTGCCAACCATTTACCAGGTGCTGCTCTATTCTTGACCTCAAGGTCATGAACACCTAGCCCTCCTTGGTCCTTGGGACGACAAATGACACTCCACTTAGTGAGACGATATTTCTTTTTCTCACTATCTACTTTCCAAAAGAATCTTGATCGAAAACAATCAATTCGATGCAAGAATCCTTTGGGAATCTGGAAGAAGGAGATCATATACAGTACCATGTTTGTTAATACTAAATTTATGAGCACCAACCTCCCCCTCAGAGATAGTAATTTTCCTTTTCCAGCTACTGACACACTTCGGCAATCTCTCCTCGACATGTTTCCATTCAGCTAGAGTCTGTCTCCGAAAGTGAATCGAAATACCGAGATAGCTATTTGGAAACTGGCCTAACCCACAGCCAAAGATCTCAGCATATAGGATGGCATTGTCTTAGGCCTCACCGAAACAAAACAATTCAATTTTATGGAAGTTTATCTTTAGCACAACTAATTGCTCGAAAGCTGGTAAGATTAATTACAGATTTCTTGCTTTATCTAAGTCATGTTCCATAAGCAGAATCGTATCATCGTCGCATTGAAGAATCGATAGACCCTCATCCACGAGGGGGCACCACTCCTTCAATTTGCCCATCCACTTTGGCACGCTCAATAATAATTGCAAGCATGTCCACCACTATGTTAAACAACACAGGGGATAACGAATCACCTTGTCTTAACCCTTTACTCGTTTAGAATTATCTGCTAACATCATTATTGACTTTAATGGCATACTTCCGCAGAGAACAATTTTTTTAATTAGAGCGCGTCACTCATTCGAAAAACCTTTCATCCTGAGTGTTTGCTGGAGGAAAGACCTCTTGACTTTATTATAGGCCTTTCGAAATCTATCTTCAAGATAACGTCATTCATATTTTTGCAATGTAACTAGTGAACAGTTTGTGCAAGGTGACTACACCATCGAGTATATATCTATCTTGCATGAACGCGGTCTGAGTAGGGCGAATCACTTGACCAGCCACAGAATTAAGCCTAATAGTCGCAACTTTCGTAAAAAAATTGAAGCAAACATTAAGAAGGCACATCGGTCTAAATTGGTTAATCCTTTACGCTTCATTAATCTTTGGAAGCATGATGATTTCCCCAAAATTAATCTGAAAAAGCTCGAGCTGTCCCGAATGAAGATCACCAAAGAAGTCCATCAAATCCCCTTTGATTATCTACCAGAAGTATTGATAGATCTCTGCCAGGAAACCATCAGGACCTGGTGTGTTGTTGTGTTCCATCTGAAAACTGTTTTCTTTACTCCCTCCTCCGTTTACACGGGGCAGTAAGAAGGGCATTTTCATCATGCGGCACCTGAGGGATGTCATCAATCCGGGTTTCTTCTAGAGTAAATGAGCTTTCCTCTGGATCACCAAACAAACCTTTATAATAATTAGTAATATATGACTTGAGCTGTTCATGGCCTTCAATCGTGCCCTCGCCATGTACAAGAGAGTGGATGAGTTTCTTCCTATGTCTACCATTTGCGACACTGTGAAAGTATCTCGTATTCGAATCTCCTTCCAACGGGAACTGAGCCTTTGATCTTTGGTACCATTTGAGTTCCTCTTCACAAAGGATACAAGCTAATTTTGCATTGGATTGATTTTTCAATTCAATTTCTTGCATCGTTAACGGTCTTACTTCAACAATTGCTTCAATATCATCGATAACTGATGACAGGCTGAGCTGCTCAGCTTTTAACTGCCCTACCATGTGTTTTGCCCATCCATCAAGATATCCACGCGTAGCACGTATTTTATTATTTCATCTTTAGATAGGACTATGGCTAGCAATTGGCATCTCCCAAACATTCTTCACCATATCTGAAATGGGAATTTCGTCCGGTATTCGACCGGTTATCTCCTGTAACCACCGAAAATCCCGGCCTCCTGCGAGATTTTTTTTCTTACCGGTACCAAAACCTTCGCCATGACGTAAAAGTCTATGTACGCACGCAAGACTTGAAACAACAAGAACAAAATAAATTCAGCTAGCAGCAAATATAGCGTTGGAACGAGAACAACATGCATTTCCGGAAACATAAACATCCCCTAATATTGCACAGGTAATCAAGTTATCCGGCCGGCCGGCGGCCGCCCATGTCGCCGACGGATCGACTGTCACATCTTGGCGGCGGGTGGCGGCCGCTCTACATGGTCCTGTCCGAAGGCCCGGATGTGATCCTTGAGCGAGCGCTTGTGCTTGAAGTCGGAGCCGCAGGCGCAGTGCCACCGGCGGCCGCAGTTCTTCTCGTGCGTGCGCCAGTCGCCGCGGACGGCGAGGGCCTTGCCGCACTTGCGGCAGTGGAAGGGCTTGGAGCAGTGCCTGCGCTTGTAGTGCGTCTGCAACGTCCGGAAGTCCTTGAGCGGCCGCGCCCGCGGGTGGTCCACGTGGCTCCGGCACCCGGGAGCGCAGCAGAAGCACGGCAGCCGGAGCATCGCCGCCGGCTGCGTGCCCCGGAGGGAGTCCGGCCCGCGGCGGTACTGCGACCCGTGCCCCCACATGTGCATCTGCCATTTACGTTTATGCATGTGTGCATGGAATTAGTATATGCAGATTAAACAAAAAAATCATCACGAGCTAGATCTTGCAGGAAGTATGTTCTCGCGAAAAAAGAGAAAGATCTATATGAAAAATCACACTGTTGGTGATTAACGTTTACTGATCAAAACAACGGCGGATATTCTCTAACTTTGCAATGCGAACAGACAAACAAGGAGTATTTCATGGAGGGAGCAGCTATAATTCCGTGTACACATATGGATGCATCCACAGTGCAAGTCAGGAGAGATATGCATGGATCCACAGTGCAACTGTGCAGGGCAGGAAGTAGAGAGAGAATTTTCAGGCATGGCATCAGTACCTCTCTCTGACTGACAACTGAGCCTGGACACGCATGACGTGACAAAAATGTGAACCAGGCAGAAAAGCCAGGATGATGGGAGGAACCACTACATCTGTACTGGCCCAAATGTGGGAACTAGCAAAGGAAGTACGAACTAACCAACCAAGCTAGCTGAATATCTCACAAAAGGCTGAAGTCTCTACACCAGAGCACTCGTCTCACGAGTCACTACATCCCAATTCATGCATGGCCCTCCATCCTCTACTACAGTATATATGTGTATACACTGATCAAGATTCCCTTAGCTACATATGCAACTCCGATCCATCTTAATCGTGGTGATCATGCAATGCGTGCACGATCTTGGATCAACAACACCGAAAATGGTGATCAACATCTTCTAGCTTGTGATCATTAGCTTGAGATATGAGACCCAGTTGACGAATTTACCTGCAGGTTGTTGTATCTGCTGAAGGTCTTGCAGCACACCGGGCAGACGAAGTGTGTGGGCCCAATGAGGATCTGAGCTGGGGTTGGAATCCAATACTTGCCCTTGGTCAGCTTTCCAACGGCAAACTCCAAGCAGAGATCGTTACCGGCAACATCATCGTCGTCGTCGTCTTCTTCTTCCTCCTTGTCCACCTTGTGATCACCACCACCACATAACTCGTCATCTTGTGATGTTGCGGCCGCATCACCATCATAATTAAGAGCGCTATTTGCAGTCGGCGGGCCAATTTGGAGCGAGATGCTCACGTCCTCATCTTCCTTCTTTTGTTGATGATGATCACCAGCATACCCAAGGATCTTGCTGTGATCATAGCTTGATGAAGGTAAGAGGCTGAGGAGTGGGAGTGCTCGTTTTGTGGGAGAGGATGATGGAGGGACTATTAAGCTTCTTTGGAAGGGGAGGAAGAAAGGATCGATGTGAGGTCTGAGGAAGGTGTATGGGTTTGCCATGGCTAGATGCCTGGAGTGCTAGCTAGATTGCTTCGTGGAGTGGGGGATTGATCGTCGAGGGGTACGTGCTCCAGGGAAACCTATTATAGGAGAGAGAGAGAGAGAGAGAGAGAGAGAGAGAGAGAGAGAGACCTCATGAGAGATGAGACCCGTGACATGTGTGAGCTTCATTCGCAGAGGCCTGCACCATGCACGGCTCATGGATAATTTTTTCAGGCAATGTAGCAAAATCTCCCTCTGATCCGGCCGGGCGGCTATCGGATGTGTCGTTGTGGGTTCCTATTCCATGGAGAGCAATGTATCAATTGCTCATTGGTGAATGTTCTCCACGGCTGCTGTAGGTTGACAGTGTGGCGCTAGAGCACACGCCAATGATTATTGCTTTACTATTATTCCATGGGTGTATAAACATTATTGATTACTCGCTTTGTCACTATTTAGGTGGCGCACATGTGTTTTGAAGTCTAGGTTGGCTCATCAATTTGACTAACGAAACATTGGTTATATGCCACAAATTTGTACCATAAACTTTGTATTTGAATAAAGTTTCTAACGGTGTACTCGAGGCACACGATTTTTCGCACGGTCTTTGATGCACAACTTCTTTTTTTTGCGAAACACACTACAAACTTAAACGCTCACAAAGCACAACTTTTTTTTCGAAATGGGGGTATTCCCCGGCTTCTGCATCATGATGATGCAAACGGCTTTTTATTAGAAATTCAAAGTAGCATTGTTTACAACTCACGCACCATCAAGGATTGATACAAGAATCAACCATCGAAAGAGTAACATACTATGACTACAAATCAACATAGCCTTCTAGTATGTCGCCAACCAGCCTGGCACAAGATATTCTGAGAGACCATCAGGAGACATGTGCATCCAGAAACCATGGCATCCCGCTCTTCCTCCGGAGAGAGCAGTGCCCAAAGCTGGACCCAATGGAAAACCATATGGATAACCTGCAAGAAATGAAAAGAGGGTTTTTAATTAAAAATTATATCATTCCTGCTCCTCCAAATAGACCAACATAAAGCAGAAACCCCAATCCGGATATACGCTTTAGATTGTCTATCTACTCCATTTAACCAATTATCAACCATATTGGTAATATTGGTGGGAGGTGGAAGATCATAGGTAAAATTAACTGTACGTCATAAGAGCTTAGCTAAAGGGAATTCAATAAAAAGGTGTTGGATGGTCTCCTGTTCCCCACAGAAAACACATTTTGTACACCCATTCCAATGACGTGTAGCTAGATTATCCTTAGTTAGCAACACCTTATTACTCAAGAACCACATAAAAATCTTAATTTTTAGCGGAATTTTAACCTTCCAGAGATATTTTCTCAGAAAGGGGTTATGGTCACACATAAGATCTTCATACATCGACTTCACTGTAAACAAACCATTTGGTGTTAACTTCCAGACAAAACGATCTTCCTTTTCATTCAAATGTACGGCCATGAGTTTCCGACATAATTGCAACCACAGAGTCCATTTATTACCATTTAACACTCTTCTAAATGTAATATTCAGCGGTGATTGGCCTACCACCTGTGCAACTGTGACATTCTTATGATGGAAAATATTATATAGCGACGAATATTGTTGAGCCAATGGAGTCTTGCCTAACCAGGTATCTTCCCAGAAGCGGATCTGCAATCCATTACCCACTTTGAAAAAACCCATAGAAAAGAACTCCTGTTTGACCTCCATTAGACCTTTCCAGAATGGAGAGTCAGTCGGTTTCGCTTGAACCTCAGATAATGTCTTCTGTCTTAGGTATTTATTATGTAGCGATTCCTGCCACACCCCATCCTCATTAAGAAGTTTAAAAAGCCATTTACTCAATAAACATATGTTTTTGATTTCAAGAACTTCAATACCTAAGCCCCCTTGATCCTTCGGTCTACAAACAATGTTCCATTTTATAAGCCGGTATTTTCTTTTGTTTTCGTCGGACTGCCAAAAGAATCTAGATCTATAGAAGTCCAAACGTTTCCTTACCCCAACAGGTATTTGCATAAAAGACAACATAAACATCGGTAAGCTAGTTAATACTGAGTTAATAAGCACTAACCTATCGCCATAGGATAGTAACTTCTCTTTCCAGCATCCTAATTTACTCACAAAGCACAACTTTAACCACTAATTGAACTAAAATATATGAATTGAGAATATATAAGTGGTATCTATGCATTCGTCTTGCCATTCTCTTTCATATCATATACTACCTCCGTTTCAAGGAATACGGCGTTCTCGTTTTGCAAGTTTTTTGTTTGACCAAGAATTACTTCAAATAGATAAATATTGTTTGTATGAAATTAGTATCACTAAAAAGTACTTTTCGATACGAATCCAACGATACTATATACAGATAATATAATTAAGATTTTGTTGCTCAATCTTTATGGTCAAAGTTCATCTTGGAATACGCGTGCGCCTTATTCCTTGAAACGAAGGTAGTATATTTATATATATTATGAACATATTATGAAAAGAAATGTTAGTTAAAGTTGTAAGTTGTTGACCGATGAAATTTAGGGGCACATTATATTTTGGGACGGAGAAAGTACCTTTTATAATAAGTGACGTGTTTCTTATTGATCAAATTAGGTTAAAGTTAGAGTAGGAAAAACGAGGAGGCCATCATTTGTAAGGGCTACTTTCTTGTATGTATTTCTAGTTTTAAATGTTAGAAAATATTTTTGTACTTACATACATGGGTATAGATGTAATTGTGGTGTTTGTTTCTCACCGTGCAGAGGTGCATACATCATCCGACTATGGGAGCATCTGTTTGGAGACAGCTCAGGATTTTTCCACCCAACTGAAATGACAATTATCAATAGGATTTGTGATGCATAAGTATCATGTGACCTTATTAGATTTTGCTTCATCTATTTATCTTTGTCAAATTTCTTACAAGGCATCAAAATTTTTGCAATAAAATTTGGACGTGTGCAATCAATAGATGCAAGTCGCCCGGACGTTCGTAGCTATTTTAGATAAATGTAACATTGATTATTCACGAAAACTTTAAATATATCGGGCCAACAAAAATCAGCATACATGCATGTGCTAGAAGAAATATGTGTACCTTTTTAAAGCCTGAAACTGTATAAAGTACTGAAGTCAGATACAAGATACACTAGTAGAAAATAGGCGTTTCGTTCGGAGCTGTCCGGAACATTAGTCACGGTCGTGTTTAGATCCAGGACTAATGTGAGCATTAGTCCCGGTTCTAATGGCTAGGACGCCGAAAAGTTTTAGTACTGGTTCGTAACGGGACCTTTAGTTCCGGTTGGACACACCAACCGAAACTTAGGAGGTTGCGGCGGGCTGCCTCTAGTGCGAAAACCTTTAGTCCGAATTGTTGTTACAAACCGGGACTAAAGGGTAGCCTTTAGTCCCGGTTTGTAACAATAATTCAGACTAAACGTTACTGATTTTTTGTGGCTCCACACACCCCCCTCCCTGTGGATCGTCTTTTTTAGGTTTGTAAAATACAAAAGAAAATGATAAAAAATTCAAAATTAAAAATCCTCTTAGATGTATGTTCCTTAGGTGATCTAGTTATTATGAAAAAATAATAAACATGAATTTAGATTTTTTTTGCAAAACCACTGTATATTTTGGTAAAATGGGAACATATTTTGCATATGAACTCAAAAAAATAATTAATATATGAAAATGTATCTACACGAAAAATTACATCTGAATTCACCTGGATTACCCCGTTAGCCAATTTTTAGATTCTCAAACTGCCAAAGGGAAGTATGAAAAGTTTCAGGTTTTAGGTTTTGCAAAAAAATTAAAACAATGTATTGTTATTTATTTATTCAAGATTATTATTACATCATTACTTCAATTTATTAAAAGAATTATTTAAAATTCAAACAATAAAGAAGTGTGACATCGTGACCAACATGTTAATAGGATTGATATGGTAGTAGTATCAATAACGTGCGCGTAGAGCACTTGGAAGCGAAACGAAAGAAACTGAGAAGTTAAGCGTGCTAGTGCTGGAGCAGCCTGAGGATGGGTGACCGAGCGAGAAGTTTGATCACAAGTGAGCAATTTGACTTGAGATTAAGTGTAGTTAGAGACTAAGCTAGTCAAATAAATAAAATACCAAAAATTATGAAAAATAGGAAAAAAAGAGTGGAAAAATTAGAAAAATTTTAATAAAAAATAGTAATCATGGCCTTTAGTTCCGGTTGGTGTTACAAACCGGGACTAAAGGTTCTTCGCCTGGCACGCGCCCACAACCCATGTGGAGGGACCTTTAGAGCATCTCCAGTCGCGTCCCTCAAAGCGTCCCCCAAAGAGATTTGGGGGACGCCGGCCGAAAAAGCGTCCCAGTCGCATGCCCCAAAGGCCGCTTCGCTCCGGACGTCCCTCAAATATTGTCCGGCGTCCCTAGCCCATCCCCTGTGTATAGAGTCTCCATCGGGGACGCCGGACACGATTTTTACACTTGTTTTTTGTTTGGAGGTCGCGTTTGGGGGACGTGGCTAGGAAAGGGACCTTCTCCAAACGAAAATTTCGTCCGGATGTCCCCCAAACGAAAATTCGGCGCTATTGCCGGACGTCGTTTGGGGGACGCGACTGGAGATGCTCTTAGTCCCGGTTCGCAGGACTCCGTAGTTTCAGTTGTAAAATCAGAACTAAAGGCCTTGCCAACAGGAATGAAATCCCTTTTTTTCTATTAGCGATCAGCTAGGTAATAAACCATTGGATGACATGATTGACGAAACAGTCCCAAATGGGTACGTACGTACATCCTATCCGCTACAGAGAGATGTATACTACTACAGATCAGATGTCCACGCAAACCCCAACCGCGTAAGGCAGAGAGGAGAGCGATCGAGCAGCACCTACTGTAGCTACGTCAGACGTACGACATGAGCAGCCATCGCAAGGTGCAAAAGGAAGTTCAGGGAAAAGTTGAAACTATCAACTGTTTGCTCATGAAGAATGAAAGACGAGATAGCATAATGATATGGCCCATGCATGATGCATGGCACCGAGGAACTAATTTCTTTCTCGATAAAACCAAGGAACTAATATAAAAACAAAAGAATCAGATCTAGTAAGCTATAGGCTGAGTCAAAAACTTGTTCAGAATAACCTTCAAGGTAAAGCTGTAGTTGTTCTCGGGTGTACATGTACTTTTGTACAACAGCTTATAGCAGATAAATCTAGGAGAATTCATGAGTTCAGTACGACAGTGCATTTTTTCGAAATAGGGTATCACCACAGCCTCTGCATGAAAAAGATGCATACGATTTTTATTATATTTATTAAAAGCCAATCTTCGAGTAACAAAGGTGCAACTTATTATATCTCAAGTATCGCTCAAAGTCGATACATGAATCAGCTATCTAAAAATAGGTAAAACAAAAAAGCACCAATAGATCAACATTTGAGCCTGCTATCAAGCTGTCAGCCCCTACTGAATAAATCCCATGCAATCGTTTTCAGTCGGTTGCACCCAAAATCCATGTTCATACGCTGCTTTTCCGGTTGTAGAATGTTAAACAAAAGCGGGGACAGAGGATCCCCCCTAACATAGACCTTTCTTAGTTTAAAAATAATGTCTAATAGCATCATTCACTTTAATACCCACGCTACCTTTCTGAACAAAGTCCTGAACCCACGGACACCACTTAGGATCAAAGCCTTCCATGTGAAGCTCTTGTTGCAAAAAATACCAATTAACCTTATCATAAGCTTTTTAGAAATCTATTTTGAGAATAACACCGCCTAACTTATTACGATGCAATTCGTGAATAGTCTCGTGAAGGATAACTACCCCTTCTAAAATATGTCAGCTCGGAATAAAGTTGTTTGCGTTGGCCGAATTACTTTGTGAGCTAAACTAATAGCTTGGTTCATGCCTACTTTTGTGAATGTGTTAAAACTCACATTATGTAGACAGATAGGCTTATATTGCTGGATTTGAATGGCATTTTCTTTTTTAGGTAGCAAAATGATTGTTCCAAAGTTAAGATGAAAAAGGGGTAAATCCCCTCGATGAAACATTACAAACATGTTCATGATGCCCCCCCCCCCCCCCTACAACTTCCCAACAAAATTATTAACGTGAAACTCTGAAGGTCAACATAATTTTAATAATACACATAATGTGTAGACTTTTTTAATAATATGGAATAGAACAAAAACATCCTAAATAACTGAGGGTGTAGGTACACCCTAGCTTAGAAAAAGTCCTCTCAAAGTTTAAAGACAGGCATGCTTGATGTACTGTCTAATACAAGCAAAGTTTTCTCTGACCTCGATCAAAAGGGTGTCACCAATGCCAATGGTTCGCAATTGTCACAACCTTGATAACATGATAATATTTGAAAAAACTTAAAATCAGAAATAAAATAAAAAAAAACTAAAATGTAATGAAAACAATTGATAGCATATTTTTTTAAAGAGATGAGGGAAAACATCTTAAATAATTTGAGATATTCCAAAAAAAATATTATTTACAAACATGGCGGTATGAACAATTTTGAGAGGGAAACATATACTATTAAAAAGTCAGGGGTTGAGTATCAAACTTACAACTATGCATTATTAATAAACAAAATATGCACATTTGATCATATATGTGCTACCTCTAGCTGTATCTTCACATATGAATACAAACCTCATTCCAAATTTTATGTCTAAATCTATATATCGACGTACATACTAGCATATATGGCCTACCATCCTTTTGTCTACAAACTAGCTAGAGAGAACAATTGGTCATGCTTGACTTTTCCAAACTACCATCAGGTCACATACATGTTCATGATGCCGGTTGCCTCCTGTGTCCAAAAGATTCTACTTATCAAAATGATATAACATCTTTTTCTTCCAAACAATCAGTGTACAGGGTCATATAGATTCTGGTTCACAACAACTGGCATTTCTACGACAAACCGGTGCGGACGGTCGCTGACATGTGGGCCCTAGTGTGTCATTTGTATCATTGTTTTTATCGTCGGCATCCCGGGTGACGGGGCTCGGAACTGGATTTCTTAAAGATAATCATTTGATTGCTCGAGAAACATCACAATGAGAAGGTGTGTGGATTAGTACAGGTGCTGGATCATTATTCATGGCTTAATTCTTCAAGAGCTCAACACAGAGAGCAATGATAGAGGTGGAGGAGTCCCATGGGTCATTATTCCGCTGCATTTTGGTTCTTCCATGGGACGTCTCTGGCAGTACTGTTGCAGTTGCATATAAACCCACGCAGGCACGCATCGCCGAGGGTCCGATTGGAAGTGACGTGTCGGCCCGCGCCGGTCAGCAATGCTATGTATATATCGTACTGCCTCCCGGCCGACGTGCCTACGTAGCCATGATTCCATGAAGCAGGGGACCGGCATGAACATGAGATCGATCGATCAAGCGCACCCTAAGCGTCAGAGATGGTATCATTCATAACTTACCATGGTGTGTTCAGTTTGGCTTTGTTCATTTAGCTATACTAGGTGTGCCTGAAGGTCTCTTACGCCACCACTGTTAAATGTTGTCTGATGGCATGTATATATGAAATGCTGAAGTTGTTGACAACATCTTTGACGTGGAGGATACATACATTTCGAAATGAAGACCAAAAAAGCATCAGCTAATCTACTCCCATCGTCCCAGAGAGAGTATTATTAATTTAAAAGAGAGTTGTTAATTAACTAAAGACTAGACGAAAACCGTAGCGATCATCATCACCAACCGTCATGGAAAATGGCAACCACGAGGACACATAACCAACATGTCTACCAACACAAACTATACACATCACTGAAACTAGGGCATGGCTAAGGTTGCTCACCGATGTCACCGTCACTCTTTTTCGAGGCGACTCCGGCTTCACATTAAAAACCTCCGCCGTAACAGCATCGTGATGCTCACACCAGCCCATGGCAAACAGTGGACCCTTCGCGTAGAAAACTAGGCAGCTCCGGCTTTGATGACGAGCTCTGGTGAGATGGTATGCAAGCTCATGGAGAGTATCGAGATTGATGAAATGACTACTACGAACTCATTTTGAAATGTCGTAGATATTTTTATAATTTTACTTGGGATACCTGGGGTTTTAGAGTCTTGGTGGATCGATGATCAACTACCGCTTCCACTAAGCACTTAAGCTACGCTTGTTTTATTTTGTTAATTTCACCCAGGACGATATATTTTGCAACTAATTGCTCCCGCAGTAATTCTCGTGGCACCTCCAGCTCCCGCATCATATCGGCCAGCAGAAAAACCATGCAGTACACATGTATATGGTCCAAAATCTCAGAACATATATGTATGGGACATTATAACCAACCCATAGACAATACACCGGACCTGGAATCGCAGAGGCCTACACAAGGTCTCCAGCAAATGATGATGATCACTGCCATAGCATCGATCTGTAGCTGAGCGGTCACATGCATGCATGGAAGACCTTAACTATGTCCGCATGATTCCATCTGCAGCCACTATTTATCCGATCACACACGTAGCATAAGATCCAGAGTTTGATCAGAATATTGTACGCAACAAGCTAGCAGCCCAGAGTTTGCTATATTGCTGCAGTATAAAACATACTCTATTATTCCGAAACCCTGTAGGCATGTGACTATAAGTCTATAAGGGTTCAACGATCAAGTGCTGCTATATGTTGGCGCTGGCCGCTGGGGCATGTCATTGCAAGCTAGCTAGATACCAGCCCATGCATTCTTGTCATCTATCTAGAGAGAGAGAGAGAGAGAGTACATGGAAATATGGAATGGTTAAGAGATAGAGAGTACATGGACGTGGAATGGTACGTAGCAGTATGGCGTGGCCCCTCGAGATGGAGCCAGGAATATTATTTAGAGGGAGCCAATTGAACATTAGACTATTTGGAGGGAGCAATTTAGGAAAATTTAGGCAAGAAAAAATCCAAGGGGAGGGTACCCCTACTCCATCCATGGTGGTCCCCTACAATCAAACCCTTCTGACATTTCTCAACAGAATTCTTTGGATAAGAAGATGATTAATGCTAGTTGATACCCCGCACATTGCCGTACAAAATGAAAGATGATTTTCATATATACAAAAAAATCAGTGGCGAGAATTTGTGAAAAAATGTTAAAGGACATATAAACACGAATACAATGATGAAACTTTAGCAATGTTAGTTCCACGGTAATTTCCTTCGTTCTATTTGTGCAAAAGCTTGCTAACAATTGTCAATAAATAGATTCTCTTTTTGCAACTATTTTTTGGTGAGATGCTAACGATTAATGCAACTACTTCAATCTCTTTGTGTAAGAGAGATTTAGTCGGTTTCAGATACACAATAAAATTTAAGTTGATGGTCCACCTCTAAATTACATTCTGAGATCATCATGCATGATGCTTATATAGGCAAAATAGAAACAACCACACTTAATTGGAATTCAGCAAAGTGAAAAGGATTCACATATAGATTCGAAATGAATGATGAGAACTCCACACTCTTTTCATCGAACTATAGTTTGCCTTGCTAGTATAATGGACCAATAGATGGAAGACATTGACGCTTCTCTTCCTAGTCCTGCAATACAACTTTAAATCATCTGAAAAGCAGCAAATAATGTGCAAATGTAGCATCTGGTAGTTCAAAGTGTGTTTTGAAGGTAAAACTGACTTCCCAAAGCTCTTTACTCTTTGTTTTATTAAAATTATAACATATTTCATCAAGTATCTGGTGGCTAGCTTCAGAACATACTTGTTGTGGGGTGAGATTTAGAGCATATCCACGGGCACTACTGCGGTGAACCAGCATACCACTGCATGTTGTAGTACGTAAGTTATTGATATAACACGTGTGAAGGTACTTATCTACAAATATTACATCGCCCAGAGCGGTACAACGGAAACAGTGTGGGTCTGAATATAAAACACTTAATATTACGAGCCAAAGTGTACAAACTCCTCGATGTTATCTCGGTTCAATAAGGATACCACTCAAACTCAAACTTTACTTGAAATAACTTAGCAACCAACAGAATTAATAAACTAAATATCCTAAGAGCTCAGCAATTTATTTAAGTAAGTTTCTAGGATGCTCGCGACTTAGCTACTACGTACCACTCGAGACTATCTGTGTTGCTCATTCTTGACCTCCTCAATTCCGTAGACATGCAATAGTCTATGCCTTCAACTCCTCCGGAAAGATCGAGCTCCTCATAGATGAATTTGTAGCTTCCCTCTGATGCATCTGTGTAGTCTCCTTCATTCTTCTCACAATCTAGCAAGGATTTTATAAGTAAAGGGTTGAGTACGAGCGTACTCAATAAGCTTAACTTAAAGAAAAGGGTGTCTGGTACACTAACTATTGTCGTTGATCACAAAATCTCAGGTCAATGCATGTTTTGCAAACATTTCTTCAAAAGATTGAATTTATTCTAAAAAGCTATGTCCATCATTCTTCATAGGTTGACCAAAACTTCATGGACTTCCTTTCCTACAATGTTCGTTCTTTCCAGAATATGGAGTGACAAACCACAATTCAATACACTCTCCAGATATGCATTACTTTTCCCATAAGAGTTTTTTATCATTGCTGTTATCCGGGTGTACTTTCCCATGCCCGCTTTCTTGGTGTGAGGCCCAGTATAAGATCCAATTCAATCACCGTTCTTCTTCGTGACCCTGCATACCTACCCTTTTGTCCCACTCACATATCCATGGTAGACTTCTCACGTTAGTATGACTTTACCCACGATATGCTATGGACAGTCCATTATAGACGGTAGGGTCTTTCATCCAACAAGCACTAGTAGGAAACTAGCTATAGGTGTGAGGCTATTCAGTGGCGCACCACTTTGGCGTGCGCCACACCAGACAAGGTGCGCCACTGAAATATCATGTTTTTTTGGCGCACCAGGCACACATGCGCCACAGAAATATGATGGGCCCCACCCCCAGCCAGCCCCAATAATTGGTTTCACTATTTATGTGGCAAACCATTCTCGGTGCGCCACATAATTAAGACATTCTATGGCGCACCTTGCTCGGTGCGGCACAGAAATATTCCCAAATATTGCTCGGTCCGTATATCAGACCGTACGCATCCCCTCCCTCCTCCCCTTCCGCAGCCGCCCTCCTCCACTCCCTACGCGCGCGGACGATGACGACGGTGACCACCGCGTGGGTCACGGTCCAACACCGCCGCGACACCCCCTCCCTCCTCTTCCGCAGCACCCCTCCCTCCTCCCCTTCCGCAGCCGCCCTCCTGCACGCGCGGACGATGACGACAGTGACCAGGAGGCACGCTAGCTAGGGTTTCCCCTCCGTACTCGGCCGTCTCCCGTTGTCCTCCCTCACAGTCCACCCAACTCGCCCGTCTCCGCCCGCTCCTTCAAGGTCGACGGCGCCGCAACCTCCGAGCCGGCCCCGTCCCCGCCGGAAGACGCCCTCCTCGACCGTCCTCAACTCCGACAGCTCCTCCCCAACCGAGATCCCTCAAGGTGATCCTCTCGTCCCTTTTTTTCTTCACGTAATGTTGGATTTAGCTGTCGTACACATGCTGATTGGTTCTGGTATTGATGTTGTGCTATAATATTGGTTGATGCTTCGATATTGATTACTGCTTGTGATAATACTTGCTGCTAGGTTCTGATGTATGTAATGAAGGTTTTATGTATAAATGATGTTCTGCTAAGTAAAAGTGATGTTTCATTTAATTAATAGTCTAGTGTTCTTTTATGTTATAGCTCGGTATTAGACGGTTTGCTTCAGTAGTAGCCTTTTGGATGAAAATGGGAAAATATGCAACTTAAATCCTATCATTGTGTGGAGTATGGAGGCATAAGGAGGTGGCTTAGGAACTGCACTGAAATGCCCATGAAATACCTAATGTAGTTCTTGCATTATTTCTTTTTGGATTGTGTTACTTGTATGAGCATCCATTGGTATACATGTTATTCCTGACTTAGGAGTTCATAAGCCATTGGGTGCTCAACTTAGGAATTCATAAGCAATTGGGTGCAAGTTTATAAGGAAATGGGTGCAAGTTCATATGATGGTCTATTACTGAATTAAAATGAATTGGGTGCAAGTTCATAAGGATTTGGTCTTTAATTTTATTTGCACTTGCCGATGATTAGAATATTTGGTCACTACACTCTGGGGTGGGGTGAGTGAACCTGGTGTGATGGCATAAAAATCAATCTGTTGTGCATCCTATTTGGCTTCACTTACCCCATCCCTGAATGTTAATATTTGTTTCGACCAACAAAGTATGAGGCATGCTATTTAGTTGATACTACTTGGCTCGTATTTGAGTTGGCATTCTTCGTTTATTTTGGTCTTTATTCCATTGTAGTTCCAGTGATTAAAAATGTTTGGCCACTACACTCGGGGGGCATTGCTAGCGAGCCTGATGTGATTGCACAAATATCAATATCTTGTGCATCCTATCTGGCCTCGCTAACACCGTCCCTGAATGTTAATATTTGTTTCGACCAACAAAGAATGAGGCATGCTATCTAGCTTATACTACTTGGTTCGTATTGGAGTCCTCCGATGATTAGAATGTTTGGTCACATGTACACTCGGGGGTGGCGCAAGTGAGTCTGGTGTGATGGCACAAATATCAATCTCTCGTGCATCCTACCTGGACTCACTTACACCATCCATGAATGTTAATATTTGTTTCGACCAACAAAGTATGAGGCATATATATGCTATCTAGTTGATACTACTTGGCTCATATTTGAGTTGGCATTCTTCATTAACTTTGGCATTTCTTCCATTTTAGTGCCGATGATTAGAATGTTTGGTCACCTGTACACTCGGGGGTGGTGCAAGTGAGCCTGGTGTGATGACTGATACGTCTCCGACGTATCGATAATTTCTTATGTTCCATGCTACATTATTGATGATATATACATGTTTTATACACATTATATGTCGTATTTATGCATTTTCCGGCACTAACCTATTAACGAGATGCCGAAGAGCCAGTTGCCGTTTTCTGCTGTTTTTGGTTTCAGAAATCCTAGTAAAGAAATATTCTCGGAATTGGACGAAATCAACGCCCAGGGTCCTATTTTTGCACGA
This sequence comes from Lolium rigidum, assembly GCF_022539505.1. NCBI lineage: Eukaryota > Viridiplantae > Streptophyta > Magnoliopsida > Poales > Poaceae > Lolium > Lolium rigidum. The sequence goes on from NC_061512.1 coordinate 161,738,684, forward strand.
AGCTTCCAGAAGACCGAGGGGGAAAGGAAGTGGGGCCACGAGGCGCCGACACGCTAGGGCAGCGCGGCCTGGCCCCTGGCCGCGCCAGCCTGGCGTGTGGGGCCCTCGTGTGGCCCCCTGCGTTGCCCTTCCGCCTACTTAAAGCCTCCGTCGTGAAACCCCCAGTACCGAGAGCCACGATACGGAAAACCTTCCAGAGACGCCGCCGCCGCCAATCCCATCTCGGGGGATTCTGGAGATCACCTCCGGCACCCTGCCGGAGAGGGGATTCATCTCCCGGAGGACTCTTCATCGCCATGATCGCCTCCGGAGTGATGAGTGAGTAGTTCACCCCTGGACTATGGGTCCATAGCAGTAGCTAGATGGTTGTCTTCTCCTCATTGTGCTTCATTGTTGGATCTTGTGAGCTGCCTAACATGATCAAGATCATCTATCTGTAATACTATATGTTGTGTTTGTCGGGATCCGATGGATAGAGAATACTATGTTATGTTAATTATCAAGTTATTACCTATGTGTTGTTTATGATCTTGCATGCTCTCCGTTATTAGTAGAGGCTCTTGCCAAGTTTTTGCTCTTAACTCCAAGAGGGAGTATTTATGCTCGATAGTGGGTTCATGCCTCCATTAAATCTGGGACAGTGACGGAAAGTTCTAAGGTTGTGGATGTGCTGTTGCCACTAGGGATAAAACATTGATGCTATGTCTAAGGATGTAGTTATTGATTACATTACGCACCATACTTAATGCAATTGTCCGTTGTTTTGCAACTTAATACTGGAAGGGGTTCGGATGATAACCTCGAAGGTGGACTTTTTAGGCATAGATGCATGCTGGATAGCGGTCTATGTACTTTGTCGTAATGCCCAATTAAATCTCACAATATTCATCATATCATGTATGTGCATTGTTATGCCCTCTCTATTTGTCAATTGCCCGACTATAATTTGTTCACCCAACATGCTATCTTATGGGAGAGACACCTCTAGTGAACTGTGGACCCCGGTCCTATTCTTTACATCGCATACAATCTACTCGCAATACTTGTTTTATCGTTTTCTCGCAAACAATCATCTTCCACACAATACGGTTAATCCTTTGTTACAGCAAGCCGGTGAGATTGACAACCTCACTGTTTCGTTGGGGCAAAGTACTTTGGTTGTGTTGTGCAGGTTCCACGTTGGCGCCGGAATCCATGGTGTTGCGCCGCATTACATTCCTCCACCATCAACCTTCAACGTGCTTCTTGGCTCCTCCTGGTTCGATAAACCTTGGTTTCTTTCTGAGGGAAAACTTGCTACTGTCTGCATCACACCTTCCTCTTGGGGTTCCCAACGGACGTGTGTCAACTGCACGCATCAAGCTACTTTTCTGGCGCCGTTGCCGGGGAGATCAAGACACGCTGCAAGGGGAGTCTCCACAATCCAATCTCTTTACTTTGTTTTTGTCTTGTTTTATTTTATTTACTTACTTGTTTGCTGCATTTTATCAAAATACAAAAAAATTAGTTGCTAGCTTTACTTTATTTACTGTCTTGCTTTCTATATCAAAAACACAAAAAAATTAGTTACTTGCATTTATTTTATCTAGTTTGCTTTATTTACTACTGTTAAAATGGCCACTCCTGAAAATACTAAGTTGTGTGACTTCACAACCACAAACAATAATGATTTCCTATGCACACCTATCGCTCCACATGTTGCTGCACCTCCTACTATTAATGGTAAAATAATTGGTGTTGGCAATGTCTCTACTCCTAGTGCAAAGCGTGCAAAACTGCCGGAAACTGCTAAAACTGCTGAAACTCGCTCGTGATAAAACTCGCTGAAATTTTTTCCAACATTGGGGATGATGATCCCATTGCTGTAGCTCATAATGATTTAGATTTTGATGATTGTCACATCTCTGAAGTTATAAAGTTCTTACAAAAACTTGCTAAGAGTCCTAATGCTAGTGCTATAAATTTGGCCTTTACAAAACATATTACAAATGCTTTCATAAAAGCTAGAGAAAAGAAACTAAAACTTGAAACCTCTATTCCTAGGAAGTTAGAAGATGGTTGGGAGCCCATCATTAAAATAAGGGTCAATGATTTTGATTGTAATGCTTTATGTGATCTTGGTGCAAGTATTTCTGTTATGCCTAAGAAAGTCTATGATATACTTGATTTGCCACCATTGAAAAATTGTTATTTGGATGTTAATCTCGCTGATAATGCTAAAAAGAAACCTTTGGGAAGAGTTGATAATGTTCATATTATGGTTAACAATAATCTTGTCCCCGTTGATTTTGTTGTCTTGAATATTGAATGCAATGCATCTTGCCCCATTATATTGGGAAGACCTTTTCTTCGAACCGTTGGTGCTACTATTGATATGAAGGAAGGTAATATTAAATATCAATTTCCTCTCAAGAAAGGTATGGAACACTTCCCTAGAAAAAGAATGAAGTTACCTTATGATTCTATTATTAGAACAAATTATGATGTTGATGCTTCATCTCTTGATAATACTTGATTTACACTTTCGCGCCTAGCTGAAAGGCGTTAAAGAAAAGCGCTTATGGGAGACAACCCATGTTTTTACTACAGTATTTTTGTTTTATATTTGAGTCTTGGAAGTTGTTTACTACTGTAGCAACCTCTCCTTATCTTAGTTTTGTGTTTTGTTGTGCCAAGTAAAGTCTTTGATAGTAAGGTTCATACTAGATTTGGATTACTGCGCGTAAACAGATTTCTTTGCTATCACGAATCTGGGCCTAATTCTCGGTAGGTAACTCAGAAAATTATGCCAATTTACGTGAGTGATCCTCAGATATGTACGCAACTTTCATTCAATTTGGGCATTTTCATTTGAGCAAGTCTGGTGCCTCAATAAAATCTATCTTTACGGACTGTTCTGTTTTGACAGATTCTGCCTTTTATTTCGCATTGCCTCTTTTGCTATGTTGGATGAATTTCTTCGATCCATTAATGTCCAGTAGCTTTATGCAATGTCCAGAAGTGTTAAGAATGATTGTGTCACCTCTGAACATGTTAATTTTTATTGTCCACTAACCCTCTAATGAGTTGTTTCGAGTTTGGTGTGGGGGAAGTTTTCAAGGATCAAGAGAGGAGAATGATGCAATATGATCAAGGAGAGTGAAAGCTCTAAGCTTGGGGATGCCCCGGTGGTTCACCCCTGCATATTCTAAGAAGACTCAAGCGTCTAAGCTTGGGGATGCCCAAGGCATCCCCTTCTTCATCGACAACATTATCAGGTTCCTCCCCTGAAACTATATTTTTATTCAGTCACATCTTATGTACTTTGCTTGGAGCGTCGGTTTGTTTTTGTTTTTGTTTTGTTTGAATAATATGGATCCTAGCATTCATTGTATGGGAGAGAGATACGCTCCGCTGTTGCATATGGACAAATATGTCCTTAGGCTTTACTCATAGTATTCATGGCGAAGGTTGAATCTTCTTCGTTAAATTGTTATATGGTTGGAATTGGGAAATACTACATGTAGTAATTCTAAAATGTCTTGAATAATTTGATACTTGGCAATTGTTGTGCTCATGTTTAAGATCTTGCATCATATACTTTGCACCCATTAATGAAGAAACACCTAGAGCTTGCTAATTTGGTTTGCATATTTGGTCTCTCTAAAGTCTAGATAATGTATAGTATTGAGTTTTGAACAACAAGGAAGACGGTGTAGAGTCTTATAATGTTTACAATATGTCTTTTATGTGAGTTTTACTGCACCGTTCATCCTTGTGTTTGTTTCAAATAACCTTGCTAGCCTAAACCTTGTATCGAGAGGGAATACTTCTCATGCATCCAAAATCCTTGAGCCAACCACTATGCCATTTGTGTCCACCATACCTACCTACTACATGGTATTTCTCCGCCATTCCAAAGTAAATTGCTTGAGTGCTACCTTTAAATTTCCATCATTCGCCTTTGCAATATATAGCTCATGGGACAAATAGCTTAAAAACTATTGTGGTATTGAATATTTACTTATGCACTTTATCTCTTATTAAGTTGCTTGTTGTGCGATAACCATGTTCCTGGGGACGCCATCAACTACTCTTTGTTGAATATCATGTGAGTTGCTATGCATATCCGTCTTGTCTGAAGTAAGAGAGATCTACCACCTTAATGGTTGGAGCATGCATATTGTTAGAGAAGAACATTGGGCCGCTAACTAAAGCCATGAATCATGGTGGAAGTTTGAGTTTTGGACATATATCCTCAATCTCATATGAGAACACCAATCGTTGCCACATGCTTATGCATTAAAGAGGAGTCCATTATCTGTTGTCCATGTTGTCTCGGTATGGATGTCTAAGTTGAGAATAATCAAAAGCGAGAAATCCAAAATGCGAGCTTTCTCCTTAGACCTTTGTACAAGCGGCATGGAGGTACCCCATTGTGA
>NC_061512.1:161743204-161778536 GCF_022539505.1 Lolium rigidum
GCAATACTTGTTTTATCGTTTTCTCGCAAACAATCATCTTCCACACAATACGGTTAATCCTTTGTTACAAAGCAAGCCAAGTGAGATTGACAACCTCACTTGTTTCGTTGGGGCAAAGTACTTTGGTTGTGTTGTGCAGGTTCCACGTTGGCGCCGGAATCCCGGTGTTGCGCCGCATTACATTCCGCCACCATCAACCTTCAACGTGCTTCTTGGCTCCTCCTGGTTCGATAAACCTTGGTTTCTTTCTGAGGGAAAACTTGCTACTGTCTGCATCACACCTTCCTCTTGGGGTTCCCAACGGACGTGTGTCAACTGCACGCATCACATATCATCTCTTGTGAACCAGTCACATGCTTGCAAGCTAATCTGACGACATTCCACCGAGAGGGCCCAGAGTATATCTATCCGTCATCGGGATGGACAAATCCCACTCTTGATCCATATTCCTCAACTCATACTTTCCGAATACTTAATCCCATCTTTATAACCACCCATTTACGCAGTGGCGTTTGATGTAATCAAAGTACCCTTCCGGTATAAGTGATTTACATGATCTCATGGTCGAAGGACTAGGTAACTATGTATCGAAAGCTTATAGAAAATTGAACTTAATGACGTGATCTTATGCTACGCTTATTTGGGTGTGTCCATTATATCATTCATCTAATGACATAACCTTGTTATTAATAACATCCAATGTTCATGATCATGAAACTATGATCATCTATTAATCAACAAGCTAGTTATACAAGAGGCTTACTAGGGACTCCTTGTTGTTTACATAACACACATGTATCAATGTTTCGGTTAATACAATTATAGCATGGTATGCAAACATTTATCATAAACACAAAGATATATAATACCCACTTTATTATTGCCTCTTGGGAATATCTCCAACATGTTGTCACATTTATAATTTTTGGCCTCATGTTGGATAAAGTATTGCTCAAGCTTAGCGAGATTGAATGAACTCATCCGTAAGAATCCTTGTCATGGTATTCCTGAAAGCATTATATTAATCAATTTTTAGGTGAGGTTACCTCTGCATCTTAAGGACTTTCTAGATAATTCCTCTGAAGGAAGTTTCACTAATAGAACTCCAGAAGAAGCAAGGGACTTATTGGATACCATTTCTAAAAATGTTGATGCTTGGGATCTTGATAAAGGTAATGAACCCCACTTTGAATATGAATATTCATGTGTAGAGAACTTCTCCACTACTATATTGTTTAAAGAGCTAAGTAACAGGTTTGGCCTTGATCCTCATGTTTTGTTGGAAGTTACTAAGTCTTTTGCTAACCATTTGAATGTCCCTAAAAAGGATTTGATTTTTATGTTGAATCTTTTAAATATTCTATAGTGTTCCTAAAGTTGTGAAACGGGTTAATCAAGTATCATCTGTCAAAATTGAAGAATATGTTGAAACTCCTCCATATCCAAACAGAGTGAAGGAAAATTTACTCACTACTATCGCAAATAGGAGTGATAGAAGATGTAGTGAATCATATGAACAAATTGAAGTTAAGCATCAAATTTCGCCCATTAAAGAATTCAACGAAGAGACTCCTTGTGATGTTTATTTATGTGAAGATTCCACCAAGGTATTTAAGGTAAAACCACCAAAGTTGGTCAACCTATTATAGCATGTGCTATTGGAACTTCATGCTATAATGTTCTATGTGTGATACTCGAGCAAGTATAAGTGTGATACCATATTCTCTATATCTTGAAATCAAGCTTGACCTTGATCCCATACACATGGAAGAGACACGTATAACTATCCAACTTGCTGATAAAGAGTATATTTGTCCTCTAGGTATGGTTAGAGATGTTGAAATATTAGTTGGAAAGATCAAATACCCCGTGGATTTTATTGTGCTTGGTTGCTCCTAAGATTCATTTTGTCCTATTATATTTGGTAGACCATTCTTACATAATGTGGGTGCTGAAATTAGTTTGCCAAAGAGAACATATTCATTAAATATGCTGGTGAAAGACTAGAATTTAACTTTTCAAAGTTTACTGATAAGCATTTATAAAAATAAAAAAATCAAAAGATATAGTGGAAACTCTTGCTTTTGTGGCAGTTGCTTCATAGGACGTGGTGGAACGATATGTACTTAATCAGGAGGAGCCATCTAGTGATGAAGAAAGGGAAGCATTAGAACAAATATTATCTAAATAACCACCACAATTACAGTTACATATTCCACCTGATGATCTAGGAGAACTAGCCCACCAAAGGAGGATCGTAGTTTTGAACTTAAACCTTCACCTGAAGATATGAAATATGCATTCCTTTGTGAGAATAAAATATATCATCTTATTATTAGTGCTAACCTTTCAAATGAAGAAGAAACAAGGTTACTGATGCATGTAAAATGTATACATGAATTTTGTCCTTTATCATATTGTATGCCCACATATTTGCAACATATATGATGATAATACCATGTTTTATATTGATCTATGGGGATTTACCAATGATCCCCTTTATTTGGGTTATAACGCTGCAAAACAGGAAAACCTTGTTTTGTGTATTTTTCACTTTCAGAGACATATGCGGAGTCAAATTGACTTGGGATTTTTGGAGCGTCAATTTTTCATCGGGAGAAGCAACATGGGCCCTCGAAGCTCGATCACCTGGAGAGGCCTGAGGGCCAAAAGAGGCCAGGTGGCGTGGCCAGGAAGAGAGGTCGTGCCACCCCCCTCTTTCAGTCATCGATCGCCCTTTTGTCCTGATTATTTCGCGAACCAACGTATTTTGCTCTAAAAATGACTATATATATGACCCCAAAGAGTTCTCGGGAGGAGAGCGCCGCACAAACACAAAAACACGAAAACGGCGGCTGCTGCAGAGAAGATTGGAGGGGGAAACTCCGTCGGGATCACCGTCGGAGGGATCTCCACCATCTCCAACGTCTTCATCATCATCACCATGACCAAGAGAGAGTAGTCCATCTCTAGACTACAGGTTTGTGGCAGTAGCTTGATCTATTTCTCTCATGTTCTTCATAGTTCTTAGTACCATATGAGCTGCCTGTCATATTTATGGCCATATTTCTAATACCTATGTGGTGGATCCTTATTCTATGATATATTTTTATGAGATATGATCTTATTATATGGTCATATGTATTGATAGATGCATATTATGTACCCCGTTCTTAAGTATTTGTTCTGATCCAACATCTACGCAAGAGCATGTGTGGGGTGATGTGTGTGTTAGATGGAGTATCATGTTTTTAGTGATTGGATAGTGAGAATATGTTCAAGATCTATTATAGCTTTGCCTTTCTGGTTGCTACCTCACTAGGGATAAAGTGAATGCATGTGCTATGTTCATCATGTGACAGTAGTGATGATCTTGTTTGTTCAATGTAGCATATTAGATATTCAAACTTAATGTCAAAGTACGGATTGCTATGCTCTGTTAATTCTTAATACAAGATTGATGAAGTTTCTTTCTTGTGGATTATAAGATAGATGTGTTGCATCATCTCTATGTTAGGACGTGATGCCCATATTAATTCTGATCTTACATATAATATTATCTTCACCTTCATATCTCATTGACGTGTTTTTGTACACAACAACTTTAAGAGAGAATGATCAAGTGAACCCATGAACCCCGGATCACTTTTTATCATAAGAAACACCTTTATATTTCTTTTACCTTGTTTTCTATTTGCTGCACTATTTTAATCCGAAAATACAAAAAATATTTACTTTTCTTATTTACATCCAAAACACTAAAAAAAATCAACCTCTTTACAGTTTTTACTTAGTTGTTTTATCTAGTTTAGTTTTTTACTTATTTTTTCTACTTGTATTATTTACTTACACGAAACCTTGTGCTTGACAATCACATGGTGGAGTTGGGGACACAAGGCATTTATTTTACCTGCAGGATTGTTAGAAGAAGAGAGAGGGGAATGCTCATCCATCCAGTTCCCCAAGAGTTCGATATAAACCCTCGAGTCACCCTTGTGGGGAAAATACTTCGCTGACGCAAAACTCTGCACTTGGAGTCCCAATGTCATCAGTCATGGATATTTCAATGCATACACTCAGCAGATAATTGAATGAAAGGTAGGCACCCGAGGATCGGTTAGCCGTGGAAAGTAAAAGACAAAGGTTGAGTAGAGCATATGACATATATGATGGAAAGATCCATGAATAAGATTTATACTGGTTACTAGGAGGCAAGACCGTTAATTGATGCCATTTAAAAGATCATGAAAGTGTTTGACAAAGTCAAGCTTCATGTCTATCTTGTTTTTTCATAAATTCTCTTCTTTTAACTAGTAGTTTTATGAGAGTTTATCTTCATTGCAAAGGGAATAGTAAAAATGAAAGAAATCAAGGTAAAAAGCCATCCAAAGCAATAGCAAAGAGAGAGAAAAAATTGAGGCTTGTTCAATTGTGCAACATGCAATGGTTAGTTTTGTTCAAAAGTAAGATGTAGTTGCTAGAAATCCTATTTTATGTATCCCAAATTGTATGGTTGTTAATTCATAGATCTTTTAAGACAAGTGAATATGCATAAGTTGATGATGCCATTCTCGTATTCTTTTATCAACCATAAGCTCATTAATACATGATATGATCCGTTTGCTTATTTGCTCGATGACGAGCAAAGGTTTAAGCTTGCGGAGTTGATACGTGCATTTTACATCATCAATATAGATACTTATATGATTAGTTTTGAATGATACTAGCCATCATCAACCGGTATTTATGCCTTTTAGCTGATTTACGGGACTATCCTATAAAGTCCCTTTCATTGGTATTTGATTTCTGGGAGGCAGAAAATCTCCTTATTTTCTTCTTTGTATTTTGTTGTTTCATGGACCTTCTGGATGACTAAAAATCTTATCTTAACTATTAAGCGGCAATGCGACATGTACGTCGTACGTCGCGCGATTTTGTGTTTTAGGCCCTCCACAATCTAAATATCTTCCGGTCCCGCGCAGTGGGAAAAAGGAAAAAAGAAAAAGGCGAGGCTAGCGAGAGGAGGTGGTGTCGCATGCTCTCTCTCGTTCGGCAATCAACCATGACCCTTTTCGCGTCGTTTACGCTCCGTGGACTGGATTTGGGAGGAGATCCGACCGCTCAGTGACCCGCAGCTGCTGCCGGGCAGCCGTTGCATGGCCCTCCGTCGGCTCGGGCTAAGAAGACCGGGAAGATGAAGTCGCCGCCGCCGGTCAACAATATGGCGTAGTACAGTTGCTTGGTGACCGGGGGAAGCGGCAGCAGTCGGCTTGGTGAGGGATAGATGCGGGACAGATGTGGGACTGCTGCGAGTTAAAGGCGAAGAGGAGGGAGATGATGAGATGAGATGGACAGCCGCCTCCGCGAGCTCGAGGACGAGGATACAACATTGTCAGGGGGAGATTTAGGGCGTGTTTGGTAGACTGGGGCATCAGAGAATCACTCTCTCCACTCATACATGTTGCCCTCATACAAGCTCAGTGTAGATTTTAGCCTTTGTTTGTTAGTCCGGATGTGATGAACCAAGTTGTGCTCAGATGTTGTTTGGTGAAACAATCTGGACAGAGAGTTTCTCCCACGTTATTTTTACAAAGAGGTCCTTGTACAGAAAATAAAAAAGCAATCGGCTCCCTAGATTGATGGAAAAAAAGCAATCAAGTCCGAGAGGTCGCCGGAGTCGCTGCCGGCGCGAGAAGCCGGCGCTGCCGGCGCTAGGAGGCGCGGAGTCGCCGTTGCCGGCGCCGGGAGTCGCCGTTCCGTCGCTGGAGGCGGAGTCCCGTGGCCACGGCCGCTGCTGGTCGACGGGAGGCTGCAGCGCGAGGTCGACGGGCGGCGCGAGGTAGGTTGGAGACGGCGCCGGTCCATGCGACGGCGGAGGGCGACGGGCGGCGCGGGGGCAGTCGACGGGCGGCGCGGGGGCAGTCGACGGGCGGCGCTCGGGCGAGAGGAGGAGCCAAGAGCGAGGTGAGAGGAGGAGCGAGGTACAGGGAGGCAGCCCAGAGACGGGAGCGAGAGGAGAAAACGGGGGAAATGAGCGAGCGGGGCTGGGGTCTCGGGGGTACACGGGCCCGTGCACAGTAACTCGCGGGAAATCGAGCTTCGCTCCTCAACCAGGCTCTGGGGCGTTTTCTGTATCTGCTGAGAAGGTGGGGATGTGAAGAACCGGTCTAACAAACACCGGATCGATTGCAAATCTCGCCTGAGAAGAGAGATTCTCACCTCTCCCAGGCTACCAAACACACCCTTAGCGGCCCAGCATGGATGCGGGGGAAAGCGCTAGAATATTGGGGTCTTCACTCGGAGGCGCGGGAGTGCAGGACTCCAGCAGATTCTCCCTCGGGAGAGGCAGCGATCACGGGATTTTGATAACACGGAGGAATAAGAGAAATAAAGATGGGGACTTTTTCATGCTCGTGTGCACTGCTGCTATCACGCGAAGTGGGGATTTTTAGGACTACGACTTTTTCCGCGGTGGACAAACTTATGACCCAAACGATTTTTCTTTTTCAGATGTGCAAATGCAACTTCTGATTACTGCATATGCGGTCATAGTTCAAAATATTCAATATTAATTAAAAAAATATGCTACTACCATTCTATAGATTTATATGTACATTAATTACTTAGCAGCGATAAAGGTGTAAATCACGAAAATGCAAATAGATTAGCAGCAATGCGCGGGCACTTTGCTAGTCAAAGGAAAATTGCCTTATAAGTTTTTCATCAAGAGGAAGACCGTGAGCCAAAGAAGTACGAGAGGGGAGCCACGAGGGCCAAATGAGGCCATGTGGCGCGCCCCCTCTGCTAGGCGCGCCACCCAGGCCCATTTGGGCCTCGAGCACCATCTTGGCCCCTCCTTTTGACAGTACCTCCATCTCGCTAGAAAACCTACGCCATAATTTTTCCAAGATTTGCAGAGGCGGCGGTGGAGGTAAAAGTCCTCTCCTACTCCCAGAGGTGGCAGATTCTGCAGAACCAGAACCTCAGATAAACGGGAAATCGACGTCATCATCATCACCACTCCTCCTTGGCATAAGTGGAGGCCTCTCCATTAACATATCCATCAGCACCATTATCATCACCATCTCCATATCCAAGATTCACTTCATCCCCCTCATAGTTTGTGATTGATTGAACCCCGGATATTTTTTAAGTGCTATTTGCATGATTGTGATTGGCAACTTGTCTTTATTTGGTGGAGAGATTATATTTTCAGATTGTTTTGTAATCCATATGCCTCTCATCCATACCATGTTTGTCACTTTTGAGTAGATCCTCATGTTCCTGGGGGAATAGGATGAATTGGCTATGATTTTCATATAATATGCAATGAGTATTTTGTCAAGTTTTTATCTTTTATGTGGTTCTGTAGTGGTTTTATGCGAACACCGACTACATATTACTTCACCTATACGAGCTCATAGGGCTACACTTCAAGGTAATGATGAGGGTTGGAAGGGATGGAATGACAGAAACCGTCTTCCAATATTTTGAGTTGCATTAGAGGGGTTTATGTCGGGGATCAATGAACTAACTGCTATGATGGGATATTTATACCTTAATGATTCCTACACTTGCTCATGAAAATGGCTCTAGGATCCATCATAAGGGGTGTATTTGCCCATATCTATGGCTGGACCTAATTTAGTCTCCGCCCTAAGGAAATGAAACTTGACAACATATTCATCATGTTATGTAGAAATATACATGCTAAGTAAATCCATGCCGCCTCGGGAATGCTTGCTACATATAAGTTCACACACACACTTGAGCTTGTCCTCTTGCTGCATAGAGGATTGGGCTTTCTCTCATTGTGAGCATATATATACTTATTGCTATTTACTTCTTGCACTTTATTTATTGTTAACTACACACCCAAAACACTAAAACCACTGCACCCTTCTATTGTTTTACTTCTCAAACTTACGAACTAATACCTTCAGCTCCTCGTGGGTTTGACAACCTTTCTTATTAAAAAGTACTACAATTGACCTCCCGCATTTGGGACCCATCAGCGGTGCGGCTGCTCTTCTTGTTCTGGGCCTTCTTATTATTGTTCTACTTCATCGTCTTATTCCCGTACTTCTTATTTTTCCAAGTGATCATGCTTAACCTTCCCATCATAATGCAGACATCCATCCTCGATAGAATATATAGTGTGGTATCGGAGCGGGGTAAGTAGCCCAGCTCCAAGTATATGAACAATAAAATGACAATTGCTCTTGGTGATCATGTGACAAGCTCTAAGAGGACGGAAACCAAGATGTCGCTCACTAGGGATTAAGTGAATGCGTGTGCTATAGGTTCATGTGGTGACAATCCTCGTGATCTTTTTTATTCAAGGTATCATATTTGATATTCAAACATCATGTCATAGTACGTAAGGCAATACTCTATTTATTCTTAATTCTAGAGTGTATAGAGTTTTCCAGTTCTAAATTAAGGAGTATAAGAGAGATGTGTTGCATCATCTCTATGTTAGGATCTGATGCACATATGAATGCATGTTACATATATTTAAGTTCCATCAATATTATGTCGCTTGTGAATTGTTTTATATCCATTACACCTTTATGGGAGAGTATACAAGTGAAACCATGAACCGGGTCTACCTTTTATCATAAGTAGGGGTGGGCATAAAAACCCGAAACCGAGCACCGAACCCGAATTAACAGGAACCGAAACCGAATACACCGAAACCGAATTAACCGAGACTAATTTCGGTGCGTAAATGCGATAAACCGAATTTATCAATTTAAATTCGGTTTTGAACTCTAATTGACCGAAAGAACCGAAATAACCGAGATACCAAAGTATTGCTACCAGTTCTCTTTATCTCTTTCTCAACGACTAAGCACTCTAGCAGCCCCATGCACGTGCGATGTATATACACACGTTTTGCATTCCTTTTCTTTGCTACACATGCATTCATCTTGATTTTTGATAGGCGCTATGTTTTTTTGCTAAGCGTTATGCACTTGACTATGGTTATTTCTACAAGCAGTGGTGTGTGCGTGCTCATCATTACCGGTCATGGCAACACGCACGCACGACTGGTTAGCTGCACGTATTGTAGGCTCCCGCCATTTTATTTTGTCTTAGTCTATGTCATATCGGTTAAAAACCGAACACCGAACCGATTTTTTGGTTAACCGAAATACCAGTTAACAAGAAAACCGATATAATTTTGGTTATCATTTCTTATTACCCGAATTTTAGAAAAAACCGAAAAACCGAACCGAAATTTCGGTTAAAACCGAATGCCCAGGCCTAATCATAAGAAACACCTTTACATTTCTTTTATCATCCTATACATTTTTAGTACTTATTAATTTCTAAAATATAAAAATACATTTACTATTAGCAGATCCAATCAAAAACCCAAAACACCTTTACTATTTTGCTTTTACTTTATTGCCTAGTTATAGATTGTTTTTTGTTTCATAAATTTACATGTTTATTTCAGTTTACTTACACAAAACCTTGTGCTTGACAACCGCGTGGTGGAGTTGGTGTCGTTGCCTAATCGACGGTACCTCGGAGGAGGGATCCTCACGAGGGGGAGAAGAAGTAGGGGCCATAGGGCGGAGTGCACACGAGACGGTGGTACGCGATTTACCCAGCTTCGGAACACATGCACGATGACAGGGCCTACTGCTGCTTGTGATACGTCTCCGACGTATCGATAATTTCTTATGTTCTATGCCATATTATTGATGATACCTAAATGTTTTATGCACACTTTATGTCATATTCGTGCATTTTCTGGAACTAACCTATTAACAAGATGCCGAAGTGCCAGTTCTCGTTTTACTGCTGTTTTTGGTTTCAGAAATCCTAGTAACGAAATATTCTCGGAATTGGACGAAACGAAGACCCGGGGCCCTATTTTTCCACGGAGCTTCCGAAGACCGAAGAACACACGAAGTGGGGCCACGAGGTGGCCAAGCTATAGGGCGGCGCGGCCCAAGCCCCGGCCGCGCCGACCTATAGCGTGGGCCCCTCGTTAGCCCCCGACTCGCCCTTCCGCCTACTTAAAGCCTCCGTCGCGAAACCCCCGAGGCGAAAAACCACGATACGGAAAACCTTACCGAGACGCCGTCGCCGCCGATCCCATCTCGGGGGATTACGGAGATCTCCTCCGGCACCCTGCCGGAGAGGGGATTCATCTCCCGGAGGACTCTACACCGCCATGGTCGCCTCCGGAGTGATGAGTGAGTAGTTCACCCCTGGACTATGGGTCCATAACAGTAGCTAGATGGTTGTCTTCTCCTCATTGTGCTTCATTGTTGGATCTTGTGAGCTGCCTAACATGATCAAGATCATCTATCTGTAATTCTATATGTTGTGTTTGTCGGGATACGATGGATAGAGAATACTATGTCATGTTAATTATCAAGTTATTATACATGTGTTGTTTATGATCTTGCATGCTCTCCGTTTCTAGTAGAGGCTCTGGCCAAGTTTTTACTTTTAACTCCAAGAGGGAGTACTTATGCTCGATAGTGGGTTCATGCTGCATTGACACCAGGACGAGTGACAGAAAGTTCTAAGGTTGTGTTGTCTTGTTGCCACTAGGGATAAAACATTGGCGCTATGTCCAGAGGATGTAGTTGTTGATTACATTACGCACCATACTTAATGCAATTGTCCGTTGTTAGCAACTTAATACTGGAGGGGTTCGGATGATAACTCGAAGGTGGACTTTTTAGGCATAGATGCGGTTGGATGGCGGTCTATGTACTTTGTCGTAATGCCCAATTAAATCTCACTATACTTATCATGTCATGTATGTGCATTGTTATGCCCTCTCTATTTGTCAATTGCCCGATCGTAATTTGTTCACCCAACATGCTTTTATCTTATGGGAGAGACACCTCTAGTGAACTGTGGACCCCGGTCCATTCTTTTAATACTCGAAATACAAATCTGCTGCAATACTTGTTTTACTTGTTTTCTCTCGCAAACAATCATCTTTCACACAATACGGTTAATCCTTTGTTACAGACAAGCCGGTGAGATTGACAACCTCATCTGTTTCGTTGGGGCAAAGTACTTTGGTTGTGTTGTGCGGGTTCCACGTTGGCGCCGGAATCTCCGGTGTTGCGCCGCACTACATCCCGCCGCCATCAACCTTCAACGTGCTTCTTGGCTCCTCCTGGTTCGATAAACCTTGGTTTCTTTACGAGGGAAAACTTGCTGCTGTGCGCATCATACCTTCCTCTTGGGGTTGCCCAACGAACGTGTGAAATACACGCCATCAAGCATATTTTCTGGCGCCGTTGCCGGGGAGATCAAGACACGCTGCAAGGGGAGTCTCCACTTCCCAATCTCTTTACTTTGTTTTTGTCTTGCTTTATTTTATTTACTACTTTGTTTGCTGCACTTATATCAAAACACAAAAAAATTAGTTACTTGTTTTACTTTATTTAGTATCATGCATGTTTTTATTTCACTAGTTAAGCATAATGGAAAACAACAAAAATATGAGAGATCTTTATGAACTTTATATTGAATTAGGACATGATGTGTTTGAAGAGAGAATTAAAGAACCCATGGAACTTTATATGCATGCTAATGGGAATGTTATTACTATGGATGCTTTGAACACCATTGTTGCTAATGCTATGGAAAATTTTAAGCTTGGGGAAGCTGGCTCTGATGAGCATGATCTTTTTAGTCCCCCAAGCATTGATGAGAAAATTTTCTTTTATGATTACAATATGCCTCCTATATATGATGATAGCCACTTTGTTGAATTTTCTCCCACTACAACTAATAAAACTGATTATGCTTACGTGGAGAGTAATAATTTTATGCATGAGACTCATGATAAGAATGCTTTATGTGATAGTTACATTGCTGAGTTTTCTCATGATGCTACTGAAAATTATTATGAGAGAGGAAAATATGGTTGTAGAAATTTTCATGTTACTAAAACACCTCTCTATGTGCTGAAATTTTTGAAGCTACACTTGTTTTATCTTCCTATGCTTGTTACTTTGCTCTTCATGAACTTGTTTATTTACAAGATTCCTATGCACAGGAAGCATGTTAGACTTAAATGTGTTTTGAATTTGCCTCTTGATGCTCTCTTTTGTTTCAAATACTATTTCTTGCGAGTGCATCATTAAAACTGCTGAGCCCATCTTAATGGCTATAAAGAAAGAACTTCTTGGGAGATAACCCATGTGTTATTTTACTACAGTATTTTTGTTTTATATTTGAGTCTTGGAAGTTGTTTACTACTGTAGCAACCTCTCCTTATCTTAGTTTTATGTTTTGTTGTGCCAAGTAAAGTCTTTGATAGAAAAGTAAGTACTAGATTTGGATTACTGCGCAGTTCCAGATTTCTTTGCTGCCACGAATCTGGGTCTATCTCCCTGTAGGTAGCTCAGAAAATTACGCCAATTTACGAGCATGATCCTCGGATATGTACGCAACTTTCATTCAATTTGAGCATTTTCGTTTGAGCAAGTCTGGTGGCCTAATAAAATCCATCTTTACGGATCGTTCTGTTTTGACAGATTCTGTCTTTTATTTCGCATTGCCTCTTTTGCTATGTTGGATGAATTTCTTTGATCCACTAATGTCCAGTAGCTTTATGCAATGTCCAGAAGTGTTAAGAATGATTGTGTCACCTCTGAACATGTGAATTTTTATTATGCACTAACCCTCTAATGAGTTGTTTCGAGTTTGGTGTGGAGGAAGTTTTCAAGGGTCAAGAGAGGAGTATGATGCAATATGATCAAGGAGAGTGAAAGCTCTAAGCTTGGGGATGCCCCGGTGGTTCACCCCTGCATATATTAAGAAGACTCAAGCGTCTAAGCTTGGGGATGCCCAAGGCATCCCCTTCTTCATCGACAACATTATCGGGTTCCTCCCCGAAACTATATTTTTATTCGGCCACATCTTATGTACTTTGCTTGGAGCGTCGGTTTGTTTTTGTTTTTTGTTTTGTTTGAATAAAATGGATCCTAGCATTCACTTTATGGGAGAGAGACACGCTCCGCTGTTGCATATGGACAAATATGTCCTTAGGCTCTACTCATAGTATTCATGGCGAAGTTCTTCTTCGTTAAATTGTTATATGGTTGGAATTGGAAAATGATACATGTAGTAACTCTAAAATGTCTTGGATAATTTGATACTTGGCAATTGTTGTGCTCATGTTTAAGCTCTTGCATCATATATTTGCACCCATTAATGAAGAAATACTTAGAGCTTGCTAATTTGGTTTGCATATTTGGTTTCTCCAGAGTCTAGATAACATCTAGTATTGAGTTTTGAACAACAAGGAAGACGGTATGGAGTCTTATAATGTTTACCATATGTCTTTTATGTGAGTTTTGCTGTACCGTTCATCCTTGTGTTTGTTTCAAATAACCTTGCTAGCCTAAACCTTGTATCGAGAGGGAATACTTCTCATGCATCCAAAATCCTTGAGCCAACCACTATGCCATTTGTGTCCACCATACCTACCTACTACATGGTATTTATCCGCCATTCCAAAGTAAATTGCTTGAGTGCTACATTTAAAACTCAATCATTCACCTTTGCAATATATAGCTCATGGGACAAATAGCTTAAAAACTATTGTGGTATTGAATATGTACTTATGCACTTTATCTCTTATTAAGTTGCTTGTTGAGCGATAACCATGTTTACGGGGACGCCATCAACTATTCTTTGTTGGATATCATGTGAGTTGCTATGCATGTCCGTCTTGTCCGAAGCAAGAGAGATCTACCACCTTCATGGTTGGAGCATGCATATTGTTAGAGAAGAACTTTGGGCCGCTAACTAAAGCCATGATTCATGGTGGAAGTTTCGGTTTGGACATATATCCTCAATCTCATATGAGAATAATAATTGATGCCACATGCTTATGCATTAAAGAGGAGTCCATTATCCGTTGTCCATGTTGTCCCGGTATGGATGTCTAAGTTGAGAATAATCAAAAGCGAGAAATCCAAAATGCGAGCTTTCTCCTTAGACCTTTGTACGGGCGGCATGGAGGTACCCCATTGTGACACTTGGTCAAAACATGTGCATTGCAAAGATCCGGTAGTCCAAGTTAATTAGGACAAGGTGCGGGCACTATTAGTATACTATGCATGAGACTTGCAACTTGTAAGATATAATGTACATAACTCATATGCTTTATTACTACCGTTGACAAAATTGTTTCATGTTTTCAAAATAAAAGCTCTAGCACAAATATAGCAATCGATACTTTCCTCTTTGAAGGACCATTCTCTTTACTTTTATGTTGAGTCGGTTCACCTATTTCTCTCCACCTCAAGAAGCAAACACTTGTGTGAACCGTGCATTGATTCCTACATACTTGCATATTGTACTTGTTATATTACTCTATGTTGACAATTATCCATGAGATATACATGTTACAAGTTGAAAGCAACCGCTGAAACTTAATCTTCCTTTGTGTTGCTTCAATACCTTTACTTTGATTTATTGCTTTATGAGTTAACTCTTATGCAAGACTTATTAATACTTGTCTTGAAGTACTATTCATGAAAAGTCTTTGCTATATGATTCACCTGTTTACTCATGTCATCACCATTGTTTTGATCGCTGCATCCACTACATATGTTTACAAATAGTATGATCAAGGTTATGATGGCATATCACTTCAGAAATTATCTTTGTTATCGTTTTACCTGCTCGGGACGAGCGAGAACTAAGCTTGGGGATGCTTGATACGTCTCCGACGTATCGATAATTTCTTATGTTCTATGCCATATTATTGATGATACCTACATGTTTTATGCACACTTTATGTCATATTCGTGCATTTTCCGGAACTAACCTATTAACAAGATGCCGAAGTGCCGGTTCCTGTTTTCTGCTGTTTTTGGTTCAGAAATCCTAGTAACGAAATATTCTCGGAATTGGACGAAACGAAGACCTAGGGCCCTATTTTTCCACGGAGCTTCCAGAAGACCGAAGAACACACGAAGTGGGGCCACGAGGTGGCCAAGCTATAGGGCGGCGCGGCCCAAGCCCTGGCCGCGCCGACCTATAGCGTGGGCCCCTCGTTAGTCCCCCGACTCTGCCCTTCCGCCTACTTAAAGCCTCCGTCGCGAAACCCCGAGGCGAAAAACCACGATACGGAAAACCTTGCCGAGACGCCGTCGCCGCCGATCCCATCTCGGGGGATTACGGAGATCTCCTCCGGCACCCTGCCGGAGAGGGGATTCATCTCCCGGAGGACTCTACACCGCCATGGTCGCCTCCGGAGTGATGAGTGAGTAGTTCACCCCTGGACTATGGGTCCATAGCAGTAGCTAGATGGTTGTATTCTCCTCATTGTGCTTCATTGTTGGATCTTGTGAGCTGCCTAACATGATCAAGATCATCTATCTGTAATTCTATATGTTGTGTTTGTCGGGATCCGATGGATAGAGAATACTATGTCATGTTAATTATCAAGTTATTATACATGTGTTGTTTATGATCTTGCATGCTCTCCGTTTCTAGTAGAGGCTCCGGCCAAGTTTTTACTTTTAACTCCAAGAGGGAGTACTTATGCTCGATAGTGGGTTCATGCCCGCATTGACACCGGGACGAGTGACGGAAAGTTCTAAGGTTGTGTTGTGCTTGTTGCCACTAGGGATAAAACATTGGCGCTATGTCCGAGGATGTAGTTGTTGATTACATTACGCACCATACTTAATGCAATTGTCTGTTGTTAGCAACTTAATACTGGAGGGGTTCGGATGATAACTCTGAAGGTGGACTTTTTAGGCATAGATGCGATTGGATGGCGGTCTATGTACTTTGTCGTAATGCCCAATTAAATCTCACTATACTTATCATGTCATGTATGTGCATTGTTATGCCCTCTCTATTTGTCAATTGCCCGACTGTAATTTGTTCACCCAACATGCTTTTATCTTATGGGAGAGACACCTCTAGTGAGCTGTGGACCCCGGTCCATTCTTTTAATACTGAAATACAAATCTGCTGCAATACTTGTTTTACTGTTTTCTCTGCAAACAATCATCTTCCACACAATACGGTTAATCCTTTGTTACAGACAAGCCGGTGAGATTGACAACCTCATCTGTTTCGTTGGGGCAAAGTACTTTGGTTGTGTTGTGCAGGTTCCACGTTGGCGCCGGAATCTCTGGTGTTGCGCCGCACTACATCCCGCCGCCATCAACCTTCAACGTGCTTCTTGGCTCCTCCTGGTTCGATAAACCTTGGTTTCTTTCTGAGGGAAAACTTGCTGCTGTGCGCATCATACCTTCCTCTTGGGGTTGCCCAACGAACGTGTGAAATACACGCCATCACTTGTCTGGTATTATCTGGGCGCTTTCGCGTTGTTACAACGAGTTGTGTTTGTGCCTCTAGGGCTCCCAGGATCCGGCTTATAAAGGCGCACGGATCTAGGGTTTACATGGAGAGTCCTAGCCGGAATACAAGTTGCCTAACTACGGTACAATGTCTCGCCGTGTACGTCAAGGATCCGCCTTCCTCTAAGAACATGCTGGATCCGGATACTTCATGGGCCGTCACGGATCCGGCCTCCTTCGTAGGTCGGCCGAGATCCGGCTTCCTGTTCCTGGGCTGGACTTCATCCTTCGGGATCTACGGCAAGCCGGGCCGCCCGATGGGCCACCTGCCTCATCACCAACTATGGGCAACCCGGGCTTTCCGGATCTAGGCCACGCCGTTGATATACCCATAAAGTATACCCACAACAGTAGCCCCCGAAGTTCTCCGAGATTCATCATTCCTCCGACTTCATTAACTTGGATCCGAAGAGAATCTCGAAGAGCTTCAAAACTTTTACTTGTTTCCGGGTTCATCTGTCCGGAAAGCTTCTCGTCTTCGGAATTGGTAACGCAACGGTGATTCCGCTTTCCCCGCGCACAACTTCCTTATTTTCCGCGCTAAATTTTCAAAGATGCGAATCTTTAGCCGGAAATTTCGGGAGCGCATGGTTAAGTTACCTCCACGTCGCTTTACCGCACTTGACCTAAGACACGTGTCAACCATCCAACGGTGCGACCGTTCCGTTTCCACCGTTGGATCCGAATCCTGAATCTCCGCGTGTGGTCTATAAATACCCCGCGGCTCGGTAATTCTTCATTCTTTCACCGCGCCCTCACCACTTCATCTTCCTCCTCACGCCGCGCCGCCCGATAGATCTCGACTCCGGCGAGCCTTTCTCACGGGAGCTTCGCACGCCACCGTTCCAAGCCCCTCCTCAAACCGAAATCGCCACGGTTGATCAAGAAATCGTCTCCGCCGCCGATTCGTGGTCATCGGAGGCTCGAAACCACTAGTTCAGCGACCTCCACCTCGCCGGAGCTTCACCGGACCGCCGCGCCATTGACGGTACGTGCACCGGTCTCGTAGAAGAAGAAGTAGTCGTAGTGTAGATTCTCCGGTTACTCAACTTAGCTCGCATGGGTGCAGCCGGAAGCATGCCTCATGGTTCTCCTCACTGCGCTGGTAGTTCTCCGAGTAGCCCGGATCCCAGTGCCGTGGAACCAATTTGCCCGGATCCCATCGCGTATCTACCACCATATGTTTCCGACATTAGGCTTGCTCAACCATTCTCCGCCTCTTCCAGTACTTTACTAGGCCGGATCCCAACAGCTCAAGAACTCGAAGAAGAGCTCCAAGGCCAAGCTAGAATGGCAGCCAAGGTACAGGAAGCGGAAAACAAGAGGGCTTCCAAGGCCCGGAGTCGTGAAGGGGTGAGGGGTCAATGGTGGCCCTGTGAAACCACAGACGCGGAGCTTAGAGAGCTTCAAAACGAAGGCATGATCTCCGAGTACTGGAGTTTCACGCGCGATTCCGACGTCCCCAAACCTGACGCGGATGAACGAGTCATGACAAAGGCGTGGGTTGAGCGCGGCTTGTCGCTCCCTTGCTCGGAGTTCTTCCTCTCCATCCTCGACATGTATGGGCTCCAGCCCCATAATATTTTCCCCAACTCCTACCTCCTGCTCTCAAACTTCGCAACTCTTTGCGAGGGGCATCTTGGGATCCGACCCGATGTTAAATTATGGCAGTTCTTTTTCCGAGTGAAGAAGGAGACGAAGGACAAGGCCATGTTGAACTGCGGAAGTATGACATTCATGCTCCACTCCGGCCGCATGTATCCGCCTCACGATTCCCACGAGTCCGTCCGGTATTGGAACGCCGGATGGTTCTACGTGAAGAATGCAACAGTTCCGAGTGTCCACGACGGACTTCCACCCTTCAGCAACAAGCCTCCGGAAGAATTGGCGAGCTGGAGCTTCATCCCCACGCTTGCCCAAACGCCAATATTGGAGAAGGCCGCGCGGAGGATTTCTGGTTAGTTCACGACGGACTAACCGGAGCCCGGCTCACCCTCGAGCTGGTTTACCGGAGAATCCAGCCTTTGCGCTACAACGCATGCCTAATGTGCGCTTATACTGGGGCGGATGATCTCCTCCGGGTCACTCGCCATGATCTTCCGGCTGACTCTCTCAAGAGGAGATTCAAGACGTTGGTGAAGATAGGTCGGGGCCAACCGGTCCCGGAACTAGTCAAAGACATCAGCACGCATGACCAATGTCCTCCTGTAAGCATTATTCCCTCGCATTTCTTCAACTTCTCATATCTTCTTAGTGTTTTAACTTGTTCTTTTGTCTTCCCCACAACTCGCTACTTTGGCGGAGGAAAACTTTCGCAATATACTCCGAGTCCCTGTCAGCGGTGACGCGGCGGAGGAGGATCCGGAGGACCCCGAGGATGACGAGGAGCGTGTGCCCCGCAAGGCTGCCCCTCGGCCTTCAAAGCATCCCCGCGCCAAAACTTCCGGCTCCGATGCCGGAGGTAGCGGCGAGGCCTCCGCCAAGAAGCCCAAAGTGACCAAGCCGCCTCCACTCGACTCCAGGAAGGCGGAACGCGAGCGTCTCAAACTGCTAGCAACAGCAGGAAAACGCTCATGTCCCAATATTCCGGGCGCGACGTAAATTTCCGAGTACCTTGCGTCTTCTGTCTTAGCAAACTTTGTTACTTATACTTTTTTCCCTTGCTTGCTCGCAGGAATCCGAGTTCCACCACAGCACGGACCAATGTGCAAGAGCCTATCACTAAATATATGAAGAAATCCCCAGCCGTTGGTCCTGTCACTCCTACTCCGCCAGGTGCCCCTCAAGCTACTCCACAACCGTCTCCTCCTCCCGCGGACCAATCTCCAGCTCCTGCTGCATCCACTCCACCGGAAATAATTCCGGTCAGTAGCAACAGAGCGGTCGGAGAAAGTTCCGGCGGCAAGGGCCCTGCCCTTAATGAAGCTGAAGTACAAGGCCGCAGAGAAGTAGAGGCTACCTCCTCCGACAAAGCTGAAGCTAGCGCTGGTGACATGGTCGTGTTCCCCAAGAACTTTGGCGATCCGGCTGATCTTACCTCCACACCCAAAGCCTATGCCACAAAGTTTTTCAACAAACTAACGGAGGCGGAAAAATGGGAGTTGGAGCAAGACCTGCTTAACTCGATGCTTAACAATGCCTGGGGCAAGCCGGATACCGAGACGTCGGAGATTCAAAATTTTAAGAAAGAAACCGGTCAGTTCTTGGACAAGCTTATCTGCAAACAAAAGGTAACTCCCCAGTAGCCCCCAAGTATTTAGGCGGAAACTATAGTAGTTAGCGTCTAGATACTTAGAAAAAATTCCAACTGAAGAGAGATTTAAATGTCGTGGTAGCCCCCAAGCATCATGGCGGAAAAATTTCCGGCAGCGATGCTTCAGAAAGACTTAACTGAAAAAACTTGTTGAACTTACTCCGGCTCTTGACTAAATTTTCAGGAACAGCAGGCCCTGCACTATGAGCTGCATAAAAATATTGCTCTACAACGCCGCGTTACCCTTAGCCAGTCGGAGAAGATCCAACTGTTCAAACAAGAAAACGCGAATCCGAAAAATCAAGCGTCCGAAGCTCAAGGTTGATTTCTGACTACCGGTTGCCTGTGGATTATATTCCGCCTTTCAATCGTGACGTTTTAATGTTTCTGAATAGGTGCTTCCTCATCCCTCGCAGCAGCCTCCTCCGAGCTGGAAACCCTGCGCGCCTCCCAAAAGGATCTTGAGGCGAGACTCGCAGAGGCGGAGAAAAAATTTGCTGAAAAGAATTCGGAGCTTATCCGGAAGGAAGGCGAGTTCGAGCTGAAGAGGAAAACTGACAGCGATACCATCCAGAAGCAGCAAAAGGAGCTTGGTGGACTCCGTAAATATATGAAGACAGCGGAGAGCTGCTGGGATCTGCTCAATTCCGACTTCATGGGTAAACCCTTCGAAACTCATAGAATAGTACGTATGTTGCGCTTATCTTGTTATACTTATCAAAAACTGCGACTTCCAGATCCACTTGGATATGATGAGGAACGTCGGAGCCAATTCCCACGCGATGACCTGCTGCAGCTGGCCGGGGAGGATTGCAAGGACCTCATCTCCGCCTCCAGGAAAATCTGCCACAACCTCAACATCAAGAAGAGCCGAACCTGCGATGTGCGCAAGCTCATCAAGAGGATGGACGTGCTTCCGGAGTTGGTGGTGGATCTGCAAGCCTCTTCGGTACGGGGCACGGCTGCCATGTCCTTGGCAATGTGCTTGGCGCACAACCCGAAGCTAAACCTTGACTATGTCACTGCTGGTGTTCCTCCGGATGCGGATGTCAATGCACTGCTAGATGCAGTTAGTGGTTATGATAGACGCATTGCCCAGAGAATTCGCCATGATGAATTTTACGACAAGGTGGTTCTTCCTGCTGACGAGCCCCTCGAAGCTGAGCTTCTCAAGGAGCGCGAAGCGGAGTCCAGGCCTGCCCAATCCGGAAGCCAGTATACATGGACAAGTTCGAAGGACCAAGGTGGCGCTGCTTCTCCAACTGCAGCTGAAGCGGAAGAAGACGAAGATGTCTCTTCGCCCGCCAAAGACGCAGAGAAGGAAACTCCGGCTGACGCAGAAGAAGTTGATACCAACGTGGAAACTTCTCCGGCTAAGGAGAAGTAAAAACTTAGTCCTGCGGAAAAAACAATGCATCATTTTGGCCCTGAGAGGGTTTGTAATATAACTTTAAATTCTTAAGTAGCTAGGGACGAAACAGTTAAGCATGAGCGGAAACAACTTATCCTGCTATCCTTTAGTATTATTTGCATGTTTCTTTTTGTTGGAAAGCAAGTGTTGATTTCTATGTTTTCCGGCTTACTCGCTTGACCTTCCGCGAGCCGGAAGACCTTTAGCCGGAAACGCTCGCCAGCGGCGACGAAGCCCAATGGCAATCCGTCAATAACCGTGGAAACAAGCCCCCAGCCACGGTGCCGGAAATCGCTACTAGGAATCCACGAATTCGCAACAGAAAACATTTCCACCAGAAAACTTAAGCTTACGTCCTAAGGGACGATTTTTGAAAATCACAACTTTCATACACGCCTAGGCGGAAATATCCAGCTCTGCGGTTTTAGTCGGAAAACATACACGATCTAAAAATGAACAAGTAAAGGAGGTAAATGACTCATAGAGTGAACCATAAGCTTTATTTCATTGATCATGTATAATATTGTTACAAAGTACGTAATTCTACGCTAAGTGTGGAAAGGACGTAGCTGTGCAATGTTCCAAGGACGTTCTGTTTCATCGTAAATGTCATCCGGATCCTCCCGTTTGCGTTTCCGGTGCCAATTGGCAGGTCTATCCTTTAGCTCTCGGAAATCGACAAGGTAGTACGATACGTTGTGAAGCACTTTGCTAACGACGAAGGGTCCTTCCCATGGAGATTGCAACTTATGATCTTTCACCTGGCGAAGGCGGAGGACCAAGTCTCCGGCCATGAACGAGCGATTGCGAAGTCGACGACTGTGGTAGCGTCGGAGCTTCTGCTGGTAAATGGTGGAACGTTGGTCTGCTAAGTTCCGAGCTTCTTCGATCAGGTCCACAGATAGCCGTCTGGCCTCGTCAGCAGTTTCTTCATTATAGGCGGAGACTCGCGGTGAATCATGGATGATGTCGGAGGGGAGCACAGCTTCGGATCCGTATACCAGGAAGAACGGAGTGAATCCTGTTGACCTGTTGGGGGTAGTTCGTAAACTCCACAGGACGGAGTCTAGCTCCTCAGCCCAGGCTCCAGCTGCGCGGCGCAGCGGTTCTTCAAGGCGTGATTTTATTCCGGATAAGAGGAGTCCATTGGCTTTTTCGACCTGACCATTGGACTGTGGATGAGCCACGGATGCCAGGTCTAGTCGGATCCCAACGTCATGGCAATAATCCTTCAATTCTCCTTGAGCGAAGTTCGTGCCATTATCTGTGATTATGCTGTTGTTATCACCAGAATTTGACCGGATCAGAGGTAGGCCGCGATTGGAGATGGGCTTGAAGAATATACATGGAAGAAATACATGAATCGGCCTTATATGCAAAGTTTGGGCTAGTTTGCCCGTGTATCTTTAATATAGTAGGATACGTGTCGGTTAGATAGAATTTGGCTCGTGCCCGGTTGGGATTATTCCCACGTTAGAAAGTCTATGGACTATAAATATGTATCTAGGGTTTATGAAATAAACAACAATCACGTTCACCACAAACCAATCTAGGCGCATCGCCAACTCCCTTGTCTCGAGGGTTTTCTTCAGGGTAAGCATCATGCTGCCTAGATCGCATCTTGCGATCTAGGCGATACACGTTTATTCGTTGTTCATGCGTTGCTCGTGCTGAAGCCTTGTTGATGGCGAGCAACGTAGTTGTCGTAGATGTGTTAGGGTTAGCATTGCTTCATCGTATCATATGCTTTCGCCCGTGCAACCCTTAGACATCTAGCCTCCCTTACACCTATCTTAGGTGTAAGGGCGGCACCCCGCTTGATCATTATTTAGTAGATCCGATCCGTTATGATTGCTCCTTGTTCTACAAGGATTAGTTTAATATCTGCATAGTTAGGCCTTACAAACGGGTTGAAGGATCCGGTGGCGCGTAGGGTGTAGTTTGCTAGCCCTAGACGGGATGTCCGGGGATCAACTTTATGTTGGTTTTTAGGCCTTGTCTAGGGTTGGTTTACGATCACCATGCGTGGCCGCCAGGCTCAATCACGAGTAGGATGTTCCGATTATGTGGTGAAAACCCTAAATCGTAGCAGGTCGTTTTAGCTTTACTTTGATCAAGCAGGACCACCATATATTCGTACACCTCGTACGGATCTTGGGTGGATCGGCTCCTTGAGCCGATTCACAGGACAACCTGAGAGCCGATCGAGGCTTGTATTTAATGTTTATGTGTATGCCATGCAGGAAACTAAGCGAGGCAAATCCAACACCTTCCTGACCAGGTATAGGTCAGGTGGCACGCCCTTGCACCAGCATCGGACGTGTGTGCCGAGTCTTTGCGGGCCGTCGCTCGGAGGGACCAGGGCCGGCCGCGAGTCCTGGGAGCCTCCCGGCTCTCTTGTGTTGCCCGTCGCTACTCGCCGGTGGGTTTTTGACCGCAACACATTCGCGCACGCCCGGTGGGACGGTCTTCGACATCAACCGCATCGCCATCTACATACGAGATGGCGGAAGGCACTCCGATCACATACGAGGATCGACCGAGGAGCTCAAGAAGAAGTATGACGAGGTCAAAACAATCCTCGAAGCCGACCTCATCGGCTCTTTTCACAGAACCCGCTCACATGGCATCAGGTGGAAAGGGTTCTCACCTGAAGGCGCGCTCGATGGAGTGGACCTGTCCGCCCCATCAGAAGAACGCACCAGGTCCCTGCGTCAGGAGATTAACTTCATGGTAGCTCATTCGCTGCACCGCCATTCTGAGAGCCTGGTGAACACTTTGGAGCGTGTCGCTCTTCGGGTGATCCAGGAAATCATGAGGCATCAGTACTCTCCATCAGGACCAGCTCTAGGGACTCACCAAGGAGAGATGCCACTCCAGTCCCGACCACCACTGCCATTCGCGTTGGCAGCACCAGAAGTGCCGAGTTCACCGGCATACGTCGTCTACAAGATCGGTGGTGACCCTAGTGACTACCAGTTCTTGCATGAGGCGCCTAAGGAGATCCCTCACGGATACACGTGCACATACGTGCCAGACTGCGATGACTCGGGCACTCACAAACCGGAGCGCAACGAGCGGGGACTTACGGAATAGCGGGGAGGAACTTCGGGAACGGATCTCGAGAAGCGAGACGTGGCTAGCTAAGTATGCCACTCCGACAAACCTCCGGAGCTCAGCTCCTGCGGTTGGCTCGAGCTGGAAAAGCAAGCATGGCTGGCTAAGTATGCCTCTCCGGCGAATCTTCGAGTTCGACTCCTGCGGCCCGATACCGCGGATCGGATCGGTACAATCCCGAGAGACCAATTCGGCATGGTGCCGAAAAGGAGGACAATCGGCTATTCCAAGCCGTACCCCAACGAGTACGAGTTGATCCCGCTACCACCCAAATATCGGCTCCCTGATTTCTCCAAGTTTAATGGATCGGATGGTTCCAGCTCCATCGAGCATGTGAGCCGATATTTGGCACAGCTGGGCACGATCTCAGCATCGGATGAGGCTGCGTGTGAGGTTCTTTGCACGATCCCTCACGGGATCGGCTTTCGGGTGGTACACATCGCTACCACCGAGACTCAATCCGGACTTGGAAGCGGTTGGAAGAGCGAGTTCCACATGCGGTATCACTCGGAGGCTTCCGAGGCTGGCATTGCCGATCTAGCACAAGTACGACGAAGCGCGGAGAAACGGTGTCGGAATACGTCCGGCGCTTCGGGACCGTTAGGAACCGATGCTATTCGGCTCATGTGACTGAAAAAGAAGCGGTCGAGTTGGCGGTGGTGGGTCTCGCATCACCGATCAAGGACGTGGCCTCCCAAGCGAGACTACCCTTCACCGGCGCACATGGTGCGAAGGCTGTCGGCATATGAACGGCGCCACCCGGATGTATACCGGGATAAATTCAAGCGTGCGGTGGTCCTGGTTGAGGCGGATGAAGATGAAGGTTCTGCGGGAGATCAAGAGGTAGCGAGTGGCTGAATGGACTCGGGGGCAAGCCCCGTGTCCTGTAAGTGGGTTAAGCCACAAGGTCCTCCAAGAGGGTTTGACTTCGACGTGACCAAAGGCTGAGCAAATTTTCGACCTCTTACTTAAGGAGAAGCGGCTAAAGGTACCCGAAGGCCACAAGATCCCCACGGCGCGGGAGCTGAACGGAAAGCCATGCGCAAGTGGCATAACACGTTCACCCATGCCACCAACGACTGCAGGGTGTGGCGTCAGCAGGTCCAAATGGCGATAGAACAAGGGCGTCTAATTTTCAGCCAGTACGCCATGAAAGTCGACACACACCCCTTCCCCGCCGTTAACATGGTGGAGTGCACTCACCCTGGAGGGTGCCAGCCAGGATTCTCGTTCAACATCAACATGGTAGGACCTGGGCACCACTCTAGTAAGGACGGAGACGAGGGCAGCTGCTCTCATAGCAAGGACACAGAGGAAGCCGTTCCACGCGATCGGCTCCGACACGATGGTAAGCGCTACATCACAGAGGGAGAAGTAAGGAATGTGAGATATCATCGACCTCTCTCTAATCACCTCCTCAACAAGTATGTGAGACAATACGACCAACGCCGACGATACAACGACGATGATGAAAGAGATCGTCTGGCTAGGGACGCCAGGAGACACCGTCGGCATGATCGCGACGAGGAGAGATATGAGCGCCACACCAAGGAAAAGTCGAGAGAGAGCAAGACGACGTGGATAGGCACTGGGACTGTCCCTTCTTCAGACACTGCTGGGATTCAGGAATGAGCCGATTGCCTACAATCGGCAGCGCCAGAATGTAGACAGAAGAAGAAGGATGCAGCTAATGTGTCCGTGTTCAAACGTCTAGGGCCTCTCCCGCCTCGGAACAAGCACGCTGAGTCCTCTCAGGTAGAAGACCTCGAGGAACTAGAGGGTGATGATGAAGAAGAGGGAGATAGGTACCACCGGCCAAGGTGGTGCCCTGATGGACTCAGCCGTTCCCAAAAGCGAAGGGTTCAGCGACTACGTGGTTTGGAGGAAGCCGAAAGGTTATACCTGCACACGTTGAGGAAGGCGCGGCCTGATCTGGCCGCTAAAATTCAGCGAACCCTGGACGAAGAAGGTCGGCCACAAAGGAAAGAGTGGCGCCCCAGACAAAAGAAAGCCAATGATGAGACATCGGCTGGCACAAACATGGTGTTCATCCTTCCGACGGAGTTTAGTGCTCCAGGTTTAGACGAAGCACCTGTGGCACAACTTGACTGCGGCCCACGGCCGGTTATCTTTGAGAAGCCACGAGAAAGAAGCTACGGACACACGAAGGCCCTGTACTTGCGAGGCTATATCAATGGGCAGCCTGTCAACAAGATGCTTGGTGGACACCGGAGCGGCAGTCAACATTATTCCATACTCCATGCTACGTCGGTTGGGACGCTCTAGCTCGGATCTGATCAAGACCAACGTGACATTGGGCGATTTCAACGGCCAAGCATCTGACGCACAAGGTGTTCTGAACGTGAATCTGACCGTAGGAAGGAAAACCATCCCTACGACGTTCTTAATTGTCGACAGCAAGAGCACCTATGCTATCCTACTAGGAAGAGATTGGATCCACGCCAACTGTTCCATTCCATCCACAATGCACCAATGCTTAATACAGTGGGATGGAGATGAAGTAGAGGTCGTCCACGCAGATGATTCAGCCGAGATCTCAACGGCTGGCATGAACGTTTGGGAGACAACAGGCCAAGAGCCACTCTCAGGCATCAATTTGGACGACTGCGAGCGCATCGACGTGACGAAGGACGGGGTTAGGCTGGTCTTATCCACCGGCCTGACTGTGTAACAAGAACAAACCTACGGACAAACATGGCGAGGCCGATCCTTGGGATCGGCCCCAAAGATCTATGGAGGAACATTGCAAAACCTTCATTGAGCGATTCAATCAACATGGAGGCCGATTCCAGCAATCGGCCAAAATTATCCTCACCATACCACTGCCTGTGTTCAACGTCGATCTAATGGGCAGCGGTTTTACGTCGGCTGATGAGCTGGAAGAAGTCAACATTGGTCCTAACGGAGCCGACGTCCAAATACAGTGCCTTGGCTAACCACAGAGCCGATATCCACGGTTACCCGGCGAGTCGGCTCGGGGGCACCTAATCGGATGAACATGTGCGATAACATGTGCGGTGAAATATTGGTGGCCGATAGAAAAATCGGCCGATAAAAAAAAATTTCTCACGATGTTTCTCACAATGTACAGCCGATGCACGAGCATCGACTTTAGAGCTAAGGAGCAAAGCCGATGCACAGCCATCGACTCTAGTACAAATTACATGGGATCTACCAGCTGCGTGTTCAAGACGCGGATTTCGACCAAGTCGATCTTCGAGGACCTCCAACTCTATGCGCAAGGTTGCCAGTTCAGCAGTGCTGTCAGAGGTGTTTTGATGTACAAGGCAACCTTCTACTCATTAAGCCGTTGGTGATCATCTGCAACATCGGTTTTCAACGGAAGAAAGGTGTTCGGCTTTGGCTGGCTCTGCATGGTGGTTTTCTCCGATTTGCTCGAGCTCAGGTCCATTGGTCTGAATTGTGTGTCCTCACCACCGTTTTCACCTTGACTGAGGCTCGGGGGGCAGCTGACCTGGCAGATGATTTGTTTTTAGAAGCCGATTGGGGTGTCATCGGCTGACCCTGCATCATAACCTTCTTCGAAGGCGGTGAGTTGTTGCGGAAGAAGACCACCGAGAGCTGCCTGAAAGGAGCACTGAAAGGGTAGCTGTCATCATCTACAGGGTCAGAGCCAGGCCGGAGACCATGGCGTGGGCATTGGATGATGTTGCCCGTGGATCCATTGCGGTTGCGAACCTGCGCGATTGATATCTGAGGTTCATGTGGCCGTAGGTCGGATCTGTTCAAGCGGCGATTTGGGAATTTGAGTTTTGCTCTTTCGGACAAAGTCGCAGATTACCATTTGGATGGACAATAGAGTTGACTTTGCTCGCGTTTCATGGCAAGGTCCGATGCGCTGCCATCGGCTCTTAATGTGTGGATTTATTTTAGCAATCGGCAAAATTGGAAAAGGGACAGAATCAGCTGAGAAATGTCTTCTTCATTAATAGGAGGGGTTTTTTTTACAATGAAGAGCCGATTGCTCAAGAAAAGAAGAACAAAAGAGGAGCCGATTGCTCAGGAACTACTAATCCTACATTACTAATCTTCGCTGGCCTCGTCGTCGGCATCGTAGCTGCCATCGGTGCTGCTTCCGGAGAGTTCCTCGTCGCTGCTGCCCCAGCCCTCGGCTGGAGCCTCTTCTTCCTCGTCATCATCATCGTCCTCCTCTGTCCGCCCAAGCGCGGAAGCGCTCGCCGGCGGATACCCGGCGGAGGAGGAGGAATCATCCTCCTCCTCTTCCTCCTCTTCCTCCGTTTCTTCTTCTTCCTCCTCCTCATCGGAGGAGGTGGGGTTCGCCCGGGAGTGGAGGTCGTCTTCGCTCTCGCTCTTCAGCTCCCCTTCGATGAGGAACTGGAGGTCGTCCTCCCCATCGGTCAGAGGTAAGTCACCATCTGACCCGACGAGTGCCTCGGGTGGGCCATCTGGCACGTGGTCAAAGTTCCATTCCTGCTCGCTCGAGGAAGAAGATTGGAAGGAGAGGCCTGATGAGATGGAGGAAGAGGAAGACATTGCTACAGGGAAGATTGGTCCTTGCTACAGGGAAAGAGGGTTTTTTGGGTGCCGATGGCTGATACGTCTCCAACGTATCGATAATTTCTTGTGTTCCATGCCACATTATTGACGTTATCTACATGTTTTATGCACACTTTATATCATATTCGTGCATTTTCTGGAACTAACCTATTAACAAGATGCCGAAGTGCCGATTCTTTGTTTTCTGCTGTTTTTGGTTTCAGAAATCCTAGTAAAGAAATATTCTCGGAATTGGACGAAATAAAAGCCCGGAGGCCTATTTTCTCACGAAGCTTCCGGAAGACCGAAGACGAGACGAAGAGGGGCCACGGGGGAGCCAAACCCTAGGGCGGCGCGGCCCCCCTTGGCCGCGCGGCCCTGTGGTGTGGGCCCCCGTGCCGCCTCTTGACTTGCCCTTCCGCCTACAAATAGCCTCCGTGACGAAACCCCCGGTCGCGAGAGCCACGATACGGAAAACATTGCGAGACGCCGTCGCCGCCGATCCCATCTCGGGGGATCCTGGAGATCGCCTCCGGCACCCTGCCGGAGAGGGGAATCATCTCCCGGAGGACTCTACACCGCCATGGTCGCCTCCGGAGTGATGAGTGAGTAGTCTACCCCTGGACTATGGGTCCATAGCGGTAGCTAGATGGTTGTCTTCTCCCCATTGTGCTATCATTGTCGGATCTTGTGAGCTGCCTATCATGATCAAGATCATCTATATGTAATTCTATATGTTGCGTTTGTTGGGATCCGATGAATAGAGAATACTTGTTATGTTGATTATCAAAGTTATACATGTGTTGTTTATGATCTTGCATGCTCTCCGTTATTAGTAGATGCTCCGGCCAAGTAGATGCTTTTAACTCCAAGAGGGAGTACTTATGCTCGATAGTGGGTTCATGCCCGCATTGACACCAGGACGATGACGAGAAAGTTCTAAGGTTGTGTTGTGCTTTGTTGCCACTAGGGATAAAACATTGATGCTATGTCTAAGGATGTAGTTGTTGATTACATTACGCACCATACTTAATGCAATTGTCTGTTGCTTAGCAACTTAATACTGGAGGGGTTCGGATGATAACTTTGAAGGTGGACTTTTTAGGCATAGATGCGGTTGGATGGCGGTCTATGTACTTTGTCGTAATGCCCAATTAAATCTCACTATACTCATCATGATATGTATGTGCATTGTCATGCTCTCTTTATTTGTCAATTGCCCAACTGTAATTTGTTCACCCAACATGCTGTTCGTCTTATGGGAGAGACACCTCTAGTGAGCTGTGGACCCCGGTCCAATTCTCTTTCTTGAAATACAATCTCTTGCAATACTTGTTTTTACTTGTTTTCTCTGCAAACAATCATCTTCCACACAATACGGTTAATCCTTTGTTACGGCAAGCCGGTGAGATTGACAACCTCATCTGTTTCGTTGGGGCAAAGTAGTTTGGTTGTGTTGTGCGGGTTCCACGTTGGCGCCGGAATCTACGGTGTTGCGCCGCACTACATCCCGCCGCCATCAACCTTCAACGTGCTTCTTGGCTCCTCCTGGTTCGATAAACCTTGGTTTCTTTCTTAGGGAAAACTTGCTGCTTTGCTCATCATACCTTCCTCTTGGGGTTGCCCAACGAACGTGTGAAATACACGCCATCAAGCATATTTTTACGGCGCCGTTGCCGGGGAGATCAAGACACGCTGCAAGGGGAGTCTCCACTTCTCAATCTCTTTACTTTGTTTTTGTCTTGCTTTATTTTATTTACTACTTTGTTTGCTGCATTAAATCAAAACACAAAAAAATTAGTTGCTAGTTTTACTTTATTTACTGTCTTGCACTCTATATCGAAAACACAAAAAAATTAGTTTACTTGCATTTACTTTACTTATTTCATCATGTTTCCTTTTGATTTTACCACAAAGAACATACCGGTAGGACAAGGGTCTATAGTTGGGAGAAATAATATAGAAGAATTCTTCAACCATGTTAGTACCATTGAAAATTTTGAAGATAGACACTTGGTAGATCTTGCGCCTACTTATGAAATTGCTGCTGCGCATTTAGTTCGCTTGTTGGAAACTAAATTTGTTAATCTTAATCCTATAATCCAACACATGTTTTTCACACTTGGTGATATGGAAGAAGGGGAAAAGAAAGATTTTGTATTAGAAACCCTTCTTAGAGAATTTGGTGGTCTAGCAAGAGAAGCTAGAAAGGTGTTTGCTAAATTCAATATGCTTGGTTTTCCTACTAATTTTGTTAGTCTCCTTGAAAAGATGGATATGGATAGAATAAGATACACTAATAATATTGATGATGGAGGGGAGATCAAAGCACCAATACCATGTAAGCTCCTAGCTATGAATGATGCACTAGAAAATAACTATGCTTGGCTTGTTCCTGAAAATTTGTTTGATGAGAGTAGCACGCCTAAGACTAATGAAAAGGGAGATGCTGAAACTTATGTATCTAATATAATATGCCTGGTTGAGAAAAGCCCACACCCCGCTGTAGAAGTACCACCCTTCGATAATACTTGATACACACTTTCGCGCCTAGGCTGAAAGGCGTTAAAGAAAAGCGCTTATGGGAGACAACCCATGTTTTTACCTACAGTACTTTGTTTTTATTTTGTGTCTTGGAAGTTGTTTACTACTGTAGCAACCTCTCCTTATCTTAGTTTTGAGTTTTGTTGTGCCAAGTTAAACCGTTGATAGAAAAGTAAGTACTAGATTTGGATTACTGCGCAGTTCCAGATTTCTTTGCTGTCACGAATCTGAGCCCACTGCCCTGCAGGAAGCTCAGAAAATTATGCCAATTTACGTGCATGATCCTCAGATATGTACGCAACTTTCATTCAATTTGAGCATTTTCATTTGAGCAAGTCTGGTGCCATTTTAAAATTCGTCAATACGAACTGTTCTGTTTTGACAGATTCTGCCTTTTATTTCGCATTGCCTCTTTCGCTATGTTGGATGAATTTCTTTGATCCACTAATGTCCAGTAGCATTATGCAATGTCCAGAAGTGTTAAGAATGATTGTGTCACCTCTGAATATGTCAATTTATATTGTGCACTAACCCTCTAATGAGTTGTTTCGAGTTTGGTGTGGAGGAAGTTTTCAAGGATCAAGAGAGGAGTATGATGCAACATGATCAAGGAGAGTGAAAGCTCTAAGCTTGGGGATGCACCCGGTGGTTCACCCCTGCATATATCAAGAAGACTCAAGCGTCTAAGCTTGGGGATGCCCAAGGCATCCCCTTCTTCATCAACAAATTATCGGGTTCCTCCCCTGAAACTACATTTTTATTCGGCCACATCTTATGTGCTTTTTCTTGGAGCGTCGGTTTGTTTTTGTTTTTGTTTTGTTTGAATAAAATGGATCCTAGCATTCACTTTATGGGAGAGATACACACTCCGCTGTAGCATATGGACAAATATGTCCTTGGTTTCTACTCATAGTATTCATGGCGAAGTTTCTCCTTCGTTAAATTGTTATATGGTTGGAATTGGAAAATGATACATGTAGTAATTGCTATAAATGTCTTGGGTAATGTGATACTTGGCAATTGTTGTGCTCATATTTAAGCTCTTGCATCATATGCTTTGCACCCATTAATGAAGAAATACATAGAGCATGCTAAAATTTGGTTTGCATATTTGGTTTCTCTAAGGTCTAGATAATTTCTAGTATTGAGTTTGAACAACAAGGAAGACGGTGTAGAGTCTTATAATGTTTACAATATGTCTTTTATGTGAGTTTCTGCTGTACCGTTCATCCTTGTGTTTGTTTCAAATAACCTTGCTAGCCTAAACCTTGTATCGAGAGGGAATACTTCTCATGCATCCAAAATACTTGAGCCAACCACTATGCCATTTGTGTCCACCATACCTACCTATACTACATGGTATTTTCCCGCCATTCCAAAGTAAATTGCTTGAGTGCTACCTTTAAAATTCCATCATTCACCTTTGCAATATATAGCTCATGGGACAAATAGCTTAAAAACTATTGTGGTATTGAATATGTAATTATGCACTTTATCTCTTATTAAGTTGCTTGTTGTGCGATAACCATGTTTCTTGGGGAACGCCATCAACTCATTGTTGAATTTCATGTGAGTTGCTATGCATGTTCGTCTTGTACGAAGTAAGGGCGATCTACACTGAGTTGAATGGTTTGAGCATGCATATTGTGAGAGAAGAACATTGGGCCGCTAACTAAAGCCATGTTCCATGGTGGAAGTTTCAGTTTTGGACAAACATCCTCAAATCTCTAATGAGAAAAGAATTAATTGTTGTTGAATGCTTAAAGCATTAAAAGAGGAGTCCATTATCCATTGTCTATGTTGTCCCGGTATGGATGTCTAAGTTGAGAATAATCAAAAGCGAGAAATCCAAATGCGAGCTTTCTCCTTAGACCTTTGTACGGGCGGCATAGAGGTACCCCTTTGTGATACTTGGTTAAAGCATATGTATTGCGGTGATAATCCGGGTAGTCCAAGCTAATTAGGACAAGGTGCGAGCACTATTAGTACACTATGCATGAGGCTTGCAACTTATAAGATATAATTTACATGATGCATATGCTTTATTACTACCGTTGACAAAATTGTTTCATGTTTTCAAAATCAAAGCTCTAGCACAAATATAGCAATCGATGCTTTTCCTCTATGAGGACCATTCTTTTACTTTCAATGTTGAGTCAGTTCACCTATTTCTCTCCACCTCAAGAAGCAAACACTTGTGTGAACCGTGCATTGATTCTTACATACTTGCTTATTGCACTTATTATATTACTCTATGTTGACAATATCCATGAGATATATATGTTACAAGTTGAAAGCAACCGCTGAAACTTAATCTTCTTTTGTGTTGCTTCAATACCTTTACTTTGAATTATTGCTTTATGAGTTAACTCTTATGCAAGA
Organism: Lolium rigidum; assembly: GCF_022539505.1. Taxonomy (NCBI): domain Eukaryota; kingdom Viridiplantae; phylum Streptophyta; class Magnoliopsida; order Poales; family Poaceae; genus Lolium; species Lolium rigidum. The sequence goes on from NC_061512.1 coordinate 161,776,830, forward strand.
CTTATTGATGCTTGTCTTGAAGTGCTATTCATGAAAAGTCTTTGCTTTATGATTCACTTGTTTACTCATGTCATCACCATTGTTTTGATCGCTGCATTCTCTACATATGCTTTACAAATAGTATGATCAAGTTTATGATGGCATGTCACTCCAGAAATTATCTTTGTTATCGTTTTACACCTGCTCGGGACGAGCGAGAACTAAGCTTAGGGATGCTGATACGTCTCCAACGTATCGATAATTTCTTGTGTTCCATGCCACATTATTGATGTTATCTACATGTTTTATGCACACTTTATATCATATTCGTGCATTTTACGGAACTAACCTATTAACAAGATGCCGAAGTGCCGATTCTTTGTTTTCTGCTGTTTTTGGTTTCAGAAATCCTAGTAAAGAAATATTCTCGGAATTGGACGAAATAAAAGCCCGGAGGCCTATTTTCTCACGAAGCTTCCGGAAGACCGAAGACGAGACGAAGAGGGGCCACGGGGGGCCAAACCCTAGGGCGGCGCGGCCCCCCCTTGGCCGCGCGGCCACGTGGTGTGGGCCCCCGTGCCGCCTCTTGACTTGCCCTTCCGCCTACAAATAGCCTCCGTGACGAAACCCCGGTGCCGAGAGCCACGATACGGAAAACATTGCCGAGACGCCGTCGCCGCCGATCCCATCTCGGGGGATCCGGAGATCGCCTCCGGCACCCTGCCGGAGAGGGGAATCATCTCCCGGAGGACTCTACACCGCCATGGTCGCCTCCGGAGTGATGAGTGAGTAGTCTACCCCTGGACTATGGGTCCATAGCGGTAGCTAGATGGTTGTCTTCTCCCCATTGTGCTATCATTGTCGGATCTTGTGAGCTGCCTATCATGATCAAGATCATCTATATGTAATTCTATATGTTGCGTTTGTTGGGAAGTTTTCTTTCCTTCGCGAGGCTTGTGAGGCTTGCGGAGGCTTTGCTTGCACACAAGCATGACACTTGGAGCCTTTGACAAAGGTGAATTTCGGAATTAAACTCATATCAGCAAGCTGCATCATACAACCGAAATTAACATGACAAAGTCGTGAATGCCAAACATTAGTTTCATTAATTAACACTAGTGCTTACATGGTTCACAACATTATCACAGAAGTCTTCTAGAGAGAAGCGAAACATTCCCTCACATTCATAGCCCATTCCAACAAAAGTTCCGTACTTAGACAGTACAATTTTATTGGACTGAAACACCAACTTAAACCCATCTTTTCATAAGATGGGAGCCACTAACGAGATTCTTCTTGATAGAAGGGACATGCAGCACGTTCTTCAATTGCACGATCTTTCCCGAAGTAAACTTCAGATCTAGTGTGCCAACACCACGAATAGTATCATGTAACCCATTCCGCATCATTACTGAGGAACCTTGGGCCTGATAAGAGGTAAACATGGATATTTAAGCACACACATGAACATTAGCACTTGTATCAACTCACCATTCTGTGGGCTGAAACACCGAAAGAACAATAGGTAATATATTACCATACCCTGTAGTTCCTTCACCTGTGTTGTCAATGACCATGTTGATAGAATTTGAGTTCTGTCCAGCCTAACCTTTCTTTCCTTTGCGTTGTGGACACCGATTATCCCAATGACATGTCTCGCCACACACCCAGCAAGGATCTTTCTTCTCTGTTTTCCCCTTCTTCTTGAAGTTGGTAGTCTGGGAGACT